>NW_024540944.1:0-13630 GCF_016647625.1 Suillus subalutaceus
TGCGTGTTTCTCTTATTGATATCTTCAAAATTTGAACCGGATGACCCCAAGGTTTCATTGTCCGCATGCAGGGATATTGAGCTGGCATATGATGACAACGCCACAGGTGATGAAACTCTAACGAAGGTACGAACAATATTCTAAACATGAAACTCCTGGTCTGACTGAGGGTGGCCCAGTTTTTCATTGATTACCTCGGTGAGAAGCATATTTAAAGAAACGAATTTTCGCAACTTATTCTTCGTAGAACGCAATCCTAAGGCTTCGTATCACGAGCTGCTCTCCTACATACGGTGGGTGACACTTGTCTCTGTCACTCGAGGAGCTGACGCCCTCTGTACAGGCACATGGTTGACGAATAACTCTGAGACGAACGCAGGTGAGAATAATGACACACGTGACAAATCACCAGTCACATCATCTTCAGGCACTGTCGAAATATAACGAAAAGGAGAATGAAAGACAGTAACATGTCCTCTCAGCGGCCTTCGGTGCGTTCGACATAGCCCAGTGAAGTTTGTCACATTAAGGTTTTTTTCGTGTAGTATTCGAGTCGCTACCGTCTGGTAAGTGTTAAAACGTGGCTTGTCGAGTGGTATGCTTATATGTTTCAGGATATGCTGCAGATGATTGATTTATGAAGCATACACTGACGACAAACGTCATCTGGCTGAAGCTTTGAGCAACATTTATTCTATTGATTACTGATAACTGGAGATGACATACTTTTGGAGAGACTAGCCTTTACTAGTAATTTAGACCTGTTCCTGTGTCTTAAGGACGATGTGTAAAGCGAGCCACATTCTCACCCCATGCTGAAAATACTAGGGGGGGCCTTGACTCTGTACCACCAATATGGACAGAATTTCCCACGCATGAAATTGCTGGCAAGGTCGAACTACCACAGCTCACAGAATAACAACTGGCCATAATACACCAAATACACCTGGAACCCACTAAACAATGAACCATAAAAGTGAACACGCCCTCCTAGAACAATACCATAAATCCATCAAAATGAAATGCACGAAAACTAAGCACATAAGCACTCGCAACATGCATCACCAACAACATAAACAAACCACCCACTCACACCACCTGTATGCTAATGTAAACCCACTGGACATCAAAACGAGGAAAGCAAAATGGAAGTAAAACTACACCCAGATGTAAAATATAACAAAGTATCAACACATTAACCCTAACCACCGCTAATAACACCCCCTGAGAACTAATACCTACTCACAAAAAACCCTAATAGGTCCTAGCACCTTGTCAAAACTGAGATGGAAACTGGCCACAACGGTGTCCCCGAGCCCCACAGCCAAATCCCAAAATGCCCCTGTACCTGAATCTGCATTTGAATATGGACTATAAATCCCCCTCAAACACCACCTAGACTCCTCGTCCACCCAGAGATGAAAGACAAAGAACCGACCCTCCCTTAAAGTCATGTCCCAGGCCTGTTAGACGAAACGAGAATACTTCCGTACGTACGCATGTTACCAGTCCCAGAGGATTAACCTCTGGGACTTCCCTCTTACCTTATTTGCATCTCTTGTCACTTCTTGTCACCTTTGACACCATATGTCGCCACCACTGGTGTTGTTACCACCAGTGGCTTCTTTCCATCTCGTATGGTACTTAATGTTTTGTTTGTGCACAGTCCTACCTCAGTGTTGTCTATCACACTTGCTGAGGTACACACTATTGTTACTCATCGTATCTACTCTTTGCTAACATGTATCTAGACAGTGTCTAGATAATATTATTTAGCATTGTCTATCACACTTGCTGAGACAGTGTCTAGTTCTAACAGGTTATGAGCCCTGGGCTCTAACTTAAAAGCCCAGACCAACGAAGCCAACACAAACCTCATACGCTCCTCACTGCAGGTCAAAATTTTAAATTCTAAAACTCCTCATAATTTGTTGTCTCGTGACCATGGGAAAATACAATTACATTACAGAACTATCTGGCACAGATGATATCCCTCTTCGCACCACGCTGTTACTTTGGCCCTGCAAGGCAATGGTCTACATCAGGAAATCAACACATTACTTAATGATGACTTAATGATGGCTGAGCACGTACTCACAATGGATCAAGAACAAATAAGCCAGAAATCATTAAGAACAGTATCTCTTAAATAAATTAGATCCAAATTCTTATGTTTGACTTAAGGGTTGCTTGACAAGCGCTGTTTGCCAAACACGATCCATTGATTTCAGTAAGATCCAAAGTAGTGGCTAAGAGGGATTATGGAGGGTATTAAAACAAATTCAGGGCTAAAAAAGCAGAGGAAAAGTAGCACGAAAGCACAATTAAAATTGCAGCGCAACATGCCGGTGTAAAAAGGATAGTAATTCGAGCATGCGAGAGTGACGGTGAGACATTATATGAAGGAAATGAGGAAAAAGCACTAGTCGGCAGTTGGGCAACTTGAATGATAGCAGGCGAAATTCGAATATGAGCCATGAGCCATGGATGTACATCTGTCATGAATGAGTGAGCACCATAAATGATAAATAAATAAAATAAAATTACACTCAGCGGAAAGTGAGGAGGTCAGCATACTCTTCATCAAAGTCTTCATTTTGGGTGTCCGCAAGCACACCATCCGTCTTCGATCGTCCAGCGTGAGTCGTTGCCTTCATGTATTGTTGAGCTTGTTCAATTATGGTTTTCATCTTGTCAGCGGGAACATGATTGATGGCGGTCAAGAACATTCAGGTGTCATATCCCCAGAGTGGCTCCGAAAAAGTCTCGTTCTCGCTGATGACAGTGATCCATTTGGTTTCTGCAGCTGATGCCTTACCCTTCCGTGAAGGCTTCTTCTTGCCCTTAGAGGTGGTGGTCTTGATCTCAAAAGTCATCTCTTTATTCGCAAGAAGAACAAGGGCATGTTTAACCTGCTGAAGTTATCAGAAGAATGTGTGAATTCAACAAAAAAAAATACCGCTGCTGCAGAGAGAGAAAGTGCAGTTTGGAGAACCGGCTCCTTGCTGTTGAGCTCTGGGACTGGTACACGTCCTTGGGTGTAGTTGAGGTGCGCCGCGAAAGTCTGCAGGATGAATGTCGACTGCCACATTCCTGACCATTCCTAGACACACATAGACATCAGCAAAAATCACACCAAATGACGACACATACCTTCTTGTTGTCGGAGTCAACATCCCCAAAGAGAAACTTGTTGTCCGCAAGCCAAAAATCTGCGAATCCGACACGGTTATCCTCAGATTCATAGAGCGGGTCAGCTGCCATGAGACTCGTGATCATCATGATGGCAGCGGAACCAAATCCACTGCGCCATTCACTCAAGCGTTGCTTAGCCTACATTAGATAGAGTGTCAGCTACAAACATGCTGTATCGGTGAGACTTACCATGTAATAGACAGCGTCTCCTGGGACAATCGAGTGATCAATGAGTGTCAGGTTTTTCGCATAGACAGTTTTCCACACATATTGCAGTAACATATCTCCGTATTATACGAGTGGACGGATGTGCATAATATCCCGTATGATACGGGCCAGCGGACCATGGGCCGAGGGTAGATATATCCTCGACTGTGACGGATGGGCCGGGAGTGTTATTATTCCCGATGGAGACGGGTGGGCCCAGGTGGGGAATATGTAAAGTAGATGGGTGGGCCGATGGACATGAATTTTCAATAGACGGATCGGCCGAGGTAGTTGGATATTATGTAGATGGGTGTACCAAGGTAGATATGTATCAAATAGCCGGGTATATCAAGGGTGCTTGTTATCACATAGACAGGTGGGCCCAGATATATATCATATTAGATGGGTGGGCCGACGAATTAATATTATTTTGTAGACGGGTGGTGTCACGAGTTCCAAATACAAATCATTATTCTTTTCTAAATACTCGTAAGACACCCGTTAAGCGCCCGTCACAAGCGCCTGTTGTTAGCGCTCAGCCAGCGTCTGTACCTATAACCTTTCCAAACCCTAACCCGAACTTCTCTATTCCATTAGCGCCTACTACTTCTATATCCGACATCCCTGATTTTGACTTCCTTACTCAAGCAATCAAGTCACGTGACTCTAGAACCTTCGAGAACCCTTGCACAGCCATCACACGTTCCATGACATCATAGTGTAGTTATATTTAGAACATTGTACGATTCCCTTTTCTATTTAATGATTGGCTAGTTAGTTCAGATTCAGATTCAGTCTCCGCTTCAATATATGTATATAGGTAGCTCATTGTAGTCAGTAGTTCTTCAGTTCAAACCTCTTTGTATTAGCTTACTGCTAGCAATCCTAAGACGTCCCTGCTATCCTTGTTTGAGTCCTAGTCTCTGCCCCTGCGTTAATTCGTTATAAGGGTTGTGACAGGTGGGCCGAGGGAGTGGTAAAAGATGTATTATATACAGGTGGGCCGACGGGAGACATATATTGCATAGATGGGTAGGCCGATGTGGGGGTATATAAGATAGACGGGTGGGCCCAGGAGAATGATAATTGTAGACATGATGGAGCTCAGCTAGTTGTATATCATCCAAATCAAAGGAGGTGATTATTCAAAGTCATCTAATGATGTGGTATGGCACGGAGCTTTGCAAAGGGGTGAAGTGGAAACTCGAGCGAAGTGTACCGAGTTCCAAGACCCGGGTCTCGACAAACAAATATGTGATGTCCAGCACACTTCCGATCATCTGGTATCTCATTGAGCAATGGATGATAATAGATCTTTGAAAGCCAACATCATCCAAGCCTACCAAATGCCAAATGCCAAGTTCCGACCACCGAAAATTGAGTGAAGTGTACCAATATCTGAGCCCCAACTATCGAATCCCGAAAATCGACCATCGAGTCCCGACTATCGAGTCCCGACTACCAAGTCATGAAACCCGACGCCTGACCATTGAATCCCGACAATCAAGTATCGAGTCCCGACCAACGAGTCCCGTATATCGAGTCCCGACCATCGAGACCCGAGACCCGATGCCCGAGACCCGAGACCCGACGCCCAAGACCCGAGACCCGAGATTCGAGACAAGTTCCAACTATGGTGTCCCGGGTATCAAAATCGAGTGAAGTGTACCGAGATCCGAGGCCCGGGTCTCGACAAACGAGTATCTGACATCCAACAGACTTCCAATCATGTGGTATTTCATTGAGCAATAGATGATAAGAGAAATAGATCTTTGAAAGCTCAGATCATCCAAGGCTCCCTTATCTGATCCTCTCAATCTCCACCCCCTTTAACACCAAAGTGCGGACATTCAGGATTCAGCTTCTGATCTCACAAGATCAATTCAATCATGGATGTTTCTTCCACTTCCGATGATGAAATAACCCTCTTGCGCACTTGGGCCCTGACTGTCACTCATGTGGCATGTGATTATACGGAACAGAAATTCAATGCAGAGAAGACAGGAGGAGACCCAGTTATACCTTCTCCAAACCTAGACACTGATCTGGTGATGGCTTGTGATCAATTGGTTGATCGGCTCATAAAGGCATATAAAAATCCCAGTGAGTCTTCCTGCAGATTCGGAAAATTCGTTTTATCAGTCAAATTGCTTCATCACAGTTCAGATGCCGATTGATATTGCAAGATATAGCAAATTGATCTCCCCAAAGGACACGGGGCGTAATGAAGAGAGAGAGGAAAAGTTGCTTGAGAGGTGTCCTCCTGGCCATGAGGGCACAAAGTTGATCGACATACCCGCAACAATTCTTGATGCATCCGGTGCCATCATCGCATGGTACCTCCCAGACGCCTTGACCGATGCCACCCAGGTGTGTTATATATATTGTGACTGGATGGATATTGAACATCAAATGGTACGTACAGAATGAAATTTGGGCGGCCTCGGATTTGCTAGCTCCCATGCTCGAACAAAGCATAAAGCTCGATGGGATTTGGCGGACTAATCAACAGTGGTTCACACCAAGCTCGGAAAATGATGTCCTAACTCCCGGATGCGTTAATTTATTTTTGGCATGGTTTCAGCAGGGGCACGAGGTAGGATCTGATGAGATGGTGATCTCGGTAGTTAAACTCACCAATCCCATAGAATCAGTCCGATCCGGAGGTATCTGCATCATTGAAGGGACCATCCTCCGAGAACATCCTCAAAGCCATTGCGAGGCCAGCAGCCATTGCCACAGCGGCACTCAGGGTGATGCATCCTGAGCAGTACTGGGCAGGGTTGCAAGCCTTTGCGAGCCTCGGAGAAAAGGCACGAAGCAAGGAACTGCCGAAGATGTCAGAGACTCTCCAGTACTGGGCAACGGTGTTTAACAGCCTCACCGTCATATGCAATCGGGAAACCCCGAATCATCGAGACCCCTCATCGATTTCCGAATGCTTCGATATTCTCACTAGCGTGGGGAATTATTCTAATGCTCGGATGAGTATGCCAAGCCTGCAGCTGGAGTTAAGGTACGATCCGGGGTGCATGATTGCATTTTCGGGAAGGATTGTCAGACATGCGGTTCATGCAGTGGAAGGGGATTGGATTGCCTGGGCATGGTATATGAGGGATGCTGTTCATGTTTATGCTGGGATTCCGTCGTGTGGATGGGCAAGGTTGGATTGGAAGAAGTAGAAAGGTAGTTACCCGTGTTAGTACCCACCTTCAAATACATGATACTAGATGTCAGGCACTCCATACTCAACATTCGGGTTTCGGGTCTTGATAGTCGGGACTCGATATTCGATTTCACCGACTACCGAGTACCGGGTTTCGGGTTTCGGTACACGGTACCCGGTACTCGGTGATTCAAGAAAACAACTCCCAAAATTGATGAGTGTCATGTTTTGAGTGTCGAATCTCGGGCTTCGGGCTTCGGGCTTCGTGTTTCGGGTCTCGATAATAGGGACTCGATACTCAATGGTCGGCACTCACATCTCGGGCTTCGGGAGTCAATTGTCGGGACTCGGGTTTCAAGACTCGGTAGTTGGGACTCGATAGTGCGGATTCGGGTTTCAAGACTCGGTACCCGGTACTCGGGTTTCGGTACTCGGTGATTCAAGAAAGTGTCGTGGTGTTTGGAGTTTTGATTTGTTTCGTGTTGAATCTCGGGCTTCGGGCTGCTTGGGTTTTGGGTCTCGATATTGGGGACTCGATACTCGATGGTCGGCACTCAAATCTCGGGCTTCGGGAGTCGATTGTCAGGACTCGGGTTTCAAGACTCGATTGTCGGGACTCGATGGTTGGGACTCGATGGTTGGGACTTGATAGTCGGGCTGTGGGACTCGATTGTCAGGACTCGGTGGGGACTCAAAACTCGCAACTCATAGCAATGTTCGAGTTTCAAGTCTCGTCTCGAATCTTGGGCTTCGGGACTGGATATCCGGGACTCTATGTTTGGGACTCAATATTTGGAACTCAAGATATCTGGATCTCGATGCTCGATATTTGGTATGCAGGACTCAGCATATAGCAATAGGTCAGATATTCGAAAGTCAGTATGTAATTTTCAGTACTTATTTCATCATGTACAGAATTTAGACTTCAACATTCTGAACTGAAGGACTAGAACTACTCTGGTCCCCTTGGGTTCAATTTGGTTAGGACGGCGGTGTACATCTGAATCTCTGCCATCTTTTCACGGATGCCAGCTTGTTGATCCTCAATCACTGTCAGGAGGCGTTCCCTCATCCACCTCAGTGCCTTCAGCGTTGCAAGTGAGCTTTCATCCACCTGCTCGGGAACAACAAGACGTTCGTCCTCAACGCCAGACTAGAAAGGATTAGTCATCACTCAAGGAAATTCTGTAAAAGTCTTACTAGCCAATGCTGGTAGTGACAGACACAATTAGCAAATACCTGATCCCATGGCCATAATTCGTTCGGGATGGCAGTTGATCCGGTCCACCATGGAGTACCATAGGTGGATACAATGCGGGAGGGATCCCCCAGATCTGCAACGTCTTGAAACTGGCATAGGTGGGATGAAAAGAGTGTGGTCCGGAACCATGTTCCAGGTGAGCTTGGAATCAACTGAGGAATATGAGCAACCGGGCTCTGGAACAACTGAAATGATGTTCCTTGCAGCTGAGTACTGCAGGATGGGAGTCACAAAAGTCTGTTGGAAATGTCAGCATTGACCACCACAGTCATCAGCCTCTTACAGCTATCTCCCATTGCAGCCCGGCTTTAAAGTGCGTGATCCGAGTAGCAGATGGCTCCTGGGTGTGGGCAGCCTCCATCTGATATTGAGAGATGGACGCTCGGATGCGAGATGCAGCCATTGACATTGTAGCTGCAATATCTGCCTGAGTGAGTGTGAGGGGTCGGAACCCATTGCCTGGAAGTCTGAGAATTAGAAGGGGATGTTGGGGGAGTATGCAATACAGACATGGTTAATGCAGGATTATGAAGCTGGAAATGACAATGACAATGGCAGTTGGTTCGGAGGTCAAGATATGAGCCACTGGTTGATTGATAAAAATTTTCAAACTCCGACATGGGTCGACCCGGCCAATTCCCGGGACTAAAATGTTTGGGTCAAAGTAGCTGTTTCATATCGTTGGCAAAAAAATTTCATTCATCTCGAGCATCTATAAACCCGGTCTTCAGGTCTTGAAATGCTGCCTGGGCATCCTGTGCCAGCAATGAATACATTTGGGATTGCCTTCCCGAGTAGCATGCATGACCCGGAAGGTGTTTCACCAATGATTCGCGCATCCTGTCACCCCATTGGGTTGCTTTCCACAAGAAAAAGTTACATGTCCAATCCATCTCCAATTGGACCAACATCATTTCTTCCTTCCATCGATCCCGTAGTGCCTTTGCCCGGAGCCAATGAACTCGGTAAACTTCGGATGACTCCGTCAGCTGAGTGCGGGACACATCAAGCATGCCCGAACTCACATTCCTCATTCCACGAGTGATCGGGACCCCCCAAGGTCGACTTCGACTGACCAGAACCAAGCGAGGGACTCGTTTCGCTGACCTCGGGCATTTGGATCGCCGACGGCAGTGCTGATTTTGAGTTGCTCTCGAAGCAGGGGTTTGTATTTCTGAACCTGGTCTTGCCCTGGCTCCAGTTGCATCATTTGCTTCCTCGTCTTCATATATATACTGGCATGGAGGGACACTGCCTGCTGCACCGACGTCACCTGGGACCAAGCTCGAGTTTTCAGGGCCTGGGATTTGGCTTGCCTAACTGTTGTTCGAAACAGAATCGCCTTGTTGCACAAGTGAATTCGGAGGTTGTGAAGGGAGTCATTGGCCTGCCCTTCACGAAGAGACATCTCCAGCGGAATGAGATCGTCTGCCATACAGCGTCTGCATCGATCTACCCCGAGGTTTGATGGCAATGGGATTACAGTGAGCTCAGGGGAGTTTGCCCATGTGTCAGATGTCTCGGTGAAGTCTGCCAAGTCATCATCGAGATCATCAAGAATGTCCAAGTACAAGTCTTCAGGATCATCATCTGCATCAAATCCCTCTCCGAGATGCGTAATAGCAGACCGAGTGAATCCATCTATCTGGCCTTGGAGACGATCGCGTTGCCGGGCGATGTCTAACTTCTGTGTCTCGGTAGTTCTTCTACCAATTCCTTCGGACCTCGATGAGCAATGCGATTTGAGCCTCTTCAATCGCCAACCCCATTGATATCCATGTCGCCACAGACCTGCGAGCAGGTGCTGCATTTCGGGCATTACCCTCCTCTAGTAGCCTAAGCTCGATCTCCTTTTTGCTCGGTGCTGAATGCAAAATTAATTCAGACTTTGATGGAGACAAAGTCAACTAACCCTTCTTGATATTAATCTCATATACATCCATAGCCGCAGGATTATTTATTCTGCTGGACTGAGCGATCCTCTCGCTGGCTAGCCACTCTGTCTTTGAATCGCCGGGTGCTGCTTCATTGAGTATGTCGAAAGCCTTTTCACTTTCGGCAATGCCATTCTTCGCCTGCTTGTATTTTCGGCAAAGGGTCCTTTTCATGCGGATCATCTTGCAGAAATTGGAATCATTCATCTGATAATCGAGACATTCCTTTCGATGCGGGGATGACATTCCCCGAGCAGCAGGGGAAATCAGGTTGAGACGTGACCATAGGGTCTCCATGATCTCTCCATCAATCCGACCGATGCCTTCGATAAAATTCGACGCATATCGGACATAGCAGCTGTCCTGATGTCCGTGGATGTGCCACAACCCGATTCCGGGAATGATGGTCAATTCCGGAACCATTTCGAGAAATCGGCTTCGATCCACCCGAACCCGAAAGTGCTTGTTGTATTGACAGTTGATATCATAGAAGGTGACCGCCCTGGTGATGCCTTCCATGTTGTGCCGGGCAGCCTCACAAAGGGCATAGTCCATGTTCATTTGTCTGCGAATGATGCATGGTTAACTCGTGAATATCGAATGGCTGGGTCGGCTTGCCTTTCGCCTTTCTGAAAATCTACCATCGAGTGAGGAACAAAGCAACCGTGTCTCGCACAGGCTACTCCCCCGATACCCGTGGATTCCAGCTTGTGCCGAGCCGCATTTGCTTGATTTACTGCCCGGTGATTGTTGCAGCTTGATTTTTCTAAAGTGTCGGCAGCCTCTGCAAGATGCGTGTTATACCTGTCCTTTCCCACCATGAATCCCAACCCATCTGACAGCCAAACTTCATCAAATGGCTTCATGGGATGCAGGTGTTCAGCTTTGAAATTTCCATCCATAACAAATGACCGGGTGTATTTCCACCTTGGAGTTGTTATTATTGCTGAGGTGACTTCGGTATCGAGGAAGACTCACTCATCAAGTGATTCATCCCCTGAGAAGGACACATTAATCCCAGGCTGAGGACATGCCGGGCAAAATAATGCGAGATCTCCTGCATTTCGGGCTGTCGGAACAATGGCCGAAGCCATGCCATTTCATCGTCTTCAACTGCCTCCACTGTCGGGCGACTCTCATGAGCTCTCGGTATCGGTCCTTGCCCCATGCCTTGTCAATATAATGTCCTTTAGATGAGAGAGACATGGCATTACCGGTACAAGGTGTGGAAACATCCTCGAGGTCATTCGCCGGAGCTTGCTGTAATAGTTTCATGCCGAGGTCCCACATTCAAGGTTGTCCAGTAGAAAATCATCGAGAACCCTGACGGTGAATAAAGTCTTCGGCTTGTTAAATGAAGCGGGGAAAAATCCATGTCGAACATTTGAAGGTCTGGACTCATGGCATTGGACAATCGCAGCATCGAACCCGGAGGCGATGAAACTCCGGACTTGTCAATGACGACCATGGTGTTTCCTTCGGCTGGAACTCGGGTCCCGACACAGATGGTAGATCTCAGGCTCAAGCTGGTCTTCCAGTTCGTCTTCTTCGAACAAGTCCCACCTATCCGTAAGTACCGGACATTGTTTGCCCTCATGACGAGGTGTATGACGAGTCCGACTGAGCGAGACAACTTGCTCAAAGAATTGACCATTCCATTGACTGATCCAATGGAAGGGATTGCAAAGATGTTGACTTCTGCAACAGCCAGTGCAATTAGAGTGGCTCCCCAAGACAATCTTGACATTTGTAGACCCCATCCTGGTCGCAGACGACGCATCTCCTATCTTCTGGTGGAGCTTCTCGATCCAGGAGGTGATGCAGATATGATTTCTGCCTTGGCAGCCATTGCCTGTAGTCATTCTGACTCTGGTTGTTATACTTAGCTATCATTTGAATTGCAATGCAACATTTTACATGAACTTGCCATGGTTTTTGGGAGTTGCAAAGGCTCAAATGAGCCTTGGTCTTGCTCGTAAGTATTGTCAGGAATGTCTTCCCAAAGAGGTGGTGCCTCAACAGGCCGAAGTGTTGGTGATTCTGGGGGAGAGCTAGGCATGGACCTGTGCACGTCTTTTTGTGCTTGCTTGACCCAAATTTTCCTACCTCTGCTTCCCCTTGCTTCTACCCTCTTTGCAGTGGGGTGCATTACCTATCTTCATGTTATTCTAAGGCCACGAGCTCAGGTGAATAAATTGTTATTGCAAATTTATGCGGGCTTGATGCGTCATTACAAATTCATTTCCAATAATGGAATTGCGTCCACTATGGGTCGATTAACCAACTGTTAGGCTTTGCTCAAAGTTGAACTTGTCACCGTTATACTTCCACCTTGCTCATCCTCAGCCCTTTCTGCAATCTCATTCACAATGGCAAGATCAGGTCATTCCACTCAGTTGACTTCCACTTCTGGAAGACATAGGGCGCTCAACCACAGACACAGAAGCTCACGGATAACGAAATTTCGGAGTTGAAGAACTACCTTCCTGAGTGGACTTCGGCGAAAAGGATTGAGAAGAGGGCAGTTTTCACTGCCATAGCTAGGGCTGCCAGGCTATTTGCTCCCAAGGTCGACCAAGCACAATGGAAGAAGAGGAAGCAGGTGATTCATCCTTGCTTCATTCAAAACTAAAATTTAACACTTATTCTTCCATGAACTCTCAGATGTACAAGACATGGTTGTTCAACAACCAGAAAAAGAAGGAGAGGAAGGACATGATAAAGTATGGGAGGAAATGGACTCCTAGGCAGGTGATCTACCAGCAGAAACGGGAGGAGGTGCTGAAGAGGATTGAGGACGAGTCCGGGGCAAAGCCAGGAGGTCCCGGTATGTTCAAGCATTATCAGGCGGCTGTAAAAAGAGTCATGGCTGAATTGTCCGATGATGAGTTGGAGAAGGCGAAAGACACGGCTGAAGAATGGTCCAGCAACTTTCCTCCTCCCGAGATACAAGCACAAGTGGCTCGTAAGAAGGGACCGCGTATATGGAGCACTTTTCGAAGGAGATGTGGAGGCAATGCGGGATGAGAGTGTTTGTGATGTCGGCATGGAAGAATGAACAGGGAGAGGTGCTGTTCGGGATGTAAGTCAATTTTGTCATCAGATCATCGCAGATCTTCGATCTCAATACATTTCATGCAGGCACGATGATAACGAGGCATTAGGAGATGGGGAAAGTTTCATGAAGACGAAGGACTGGGAGGACATCGAGCCAGTTTGGCAGGAGTACGCGCAGGAACAATTCGGTGAGTGTTTGATCTCTGGCTACTGGAATGAATTGGTTGATCTTTGTCATGATAGGTGCTGGGGCACGAGATGGTGGGCGACAGGTGAATGGAGGTCGAAAGAGAATCAGGAAGCCTGCTTTCGAACTCGAAATTGATGGGGATGGGATGCCGGTGCTTCCTGACATCACCGAGACGAAACTGAGGAGAAGAAAGCCATCGTCAGAGCATTTCTCACATCGCACTATCGTGAGTCCGTCGTCGCAACACCCGAACATTTGTTGAATGCATTTATACAGGTATCTGTTCTGGGATTGTCAAGGCAGTTGTGCCATGGAGCGCCATCGTACAAAGTCAGGATGACTTTGTGGCAAGAACATATCTTCTTCGGCGGATGTGGACTTGAAGGAGCCTTCGAAGTTGCAACATTGGGACACGACCGCCTTACTGAATTTCTGGTATGCTCGGCAGGAGAAAGGCGAAGGTCCAACATTCCTGTTCAAAGCATGGAGGAACAGAGATGGGGACATGGTAGCCTCGGTTGTATCCGGAAATTCACCTTCTCATCGGACTCGTAATGCCAGACGAGTTATGATCCGAAGGCCTCGGAATTCATCGACCGAAACTGACAGTGATCCCGAGG
>NW_024540945.1:0-13625 GCF_016647625.1 Suillus subalutaceus
GGCTACATAATACTCGGATCTCGTCACAGGAGCATCGACTTGTCACAGCATTTGATGATGCGCTCTACGATGAGCTCATTCTGTTTATCTTCTCGTTCCTGAACTCCCGAGATCTATGTGCCATGCACAATACGAACAGAAACTGTGCGAGGCTAGCGAGCGACAACCAGGTATATATTTGATTCAATTGGGCAACAAGAGAATGAATGTTGAACCTACTTGGATCGCCCACTACTGCCGGTTATGGTTGTAGCTCTGGAAAGCCCTGTTTATCAGAGAGTATGGTAAAACACGGCTGAGGGGAGGCAAGGGTTTTTATGGTCCCACTGATGGAAGATCAATCAAACCGCTTCCCTCGAGAGCTTCTGCATCTACGTCGTCAGCTGATGACGCTCTGGACTGGAAGGGATGTACCGCATCAGCTCGAACTGGAAGAATGGTATATCTTACAATTATTATTCATCTACTTTCACTCTCTCATACATGTCTAGGACGTTGTGCTGTCGAGAACTTCACTGACTCTGAGGGAACAACTCTAGCACCGCCGCCAGCCTTTTCTCGTCAGCACGTTATTTGGCAGGCGGGTTTACCATATCCTCGTCGAAGCCCTGCGGATCCTCCCTGCTAGTACGGGACAACAGTGGGGTATCGCGCACTCTGCTTTGCAGGTCTACTCTAGCTACATCTATAGCGGAAATATCTGCTATAGCACTCGATCAATCTCCACCTTCATTATCTTCCTCACATATCATACGCCTGGCTGCTTTCCTGACAACTGGAGAATTCAGCATATTTGAACATGATCACTCTTCCCTGTCCTTAGCCACCACTCCAAAGCAAACCTATGTCCCTTCGTCCCTGCACCGTGCTTCTCCGGTGACCCACGCAGCCTACAATCACCCGTTGCTCGTCACGTTGTCGCACTCATTCACGCTCATGGTATACGACTTGAGCAATGATTGTATCACCCACACTCAGACACTTACGTCTTTCACCAGTCATCCGCCCACATCACTTGTACTTTCCACCATACCCCCGGCAGCCTCGTACAAACTTATCATGGCCTACGCTATCCCTGTTTACCCTGCTCACTGGAGTGTGGGTGCCACAGAACTTATTATATCTCCATCGGGCATTTTACCACGTAACCGGGCATTCGCTACATCCTCCAGCGAGTCGTTACCACAGGGGGCTTTTGAAGTGAGTGTCACCAGGTCTACCCGTGCTTTCGACGTCCCGCAAGGATGGATAGACGAGCGAAAGCTGCAGCTTATGCGTGACCAATGGGGCCGGAAAGTGAAACAAGTCGCAGATATACAAACGGATGGGAAATGGGTTGTTTTAGCCCCCGGAGATGTAACCGATATATCTCCGACATCCCATGGGTCTTCAGAAGGTACAGCGCCCCAACAGGGGCATCCACAGCTACTCCCATACATCTCACCTCCGAGCTACTCATCGAATCACCTTCAATTATACCGCCTTCATGTACCCCCGATTTCGAGTTCATCTGTCCATACACCAAGGTTGACGTTTGTCCGGACTCTGCATGGACCTTTGGGCCCTGTTTCCGCGCTTTCTCTTGCAGATGGGCGCTGTGTCAGTTTGAATGCAAACGGAGCGATTTGGGTCTGGGACCTCGAGGGTGGAGATGGAACTGAAGTCGCTGGGCCTGTCGAGGGCAGCTTTGCGGGAACAAACAATGCAAGTACATATGGTACCATTGCATTCGATGAGCGAAGGATCGTCAGTGCTGGGGTACGGGGTATCGAGGAACGACGGTTTGATATCTAATTGAATATTAGTAGAATTTTGTATCTTTATTGTTTTACTACTCGAGTTGCCACTTACACGTTGATATCTTCAAGAAATTTTCAAAGTGTACCTTCATCGAATTTTCGTTCGGCGATTTGCGGAGGGCAGTACACTGACCCCAGAAACCGTTTGAGAAAGGCACAGCTTCCATTCTGAGCTATACAATCTTCTTTCTTGTTTTTCACTTCCGTCACGCCCACCGCTGGTCATCGTTTCAATAATCAGATGTCCTCACTCGTCATGTCCTCCCGACGCCAAAAATCCAGCACGGAAACCCTGCCTCTGGCTGTAGTCCTTGCTCTTCATGTCCACCATGGAAATCCAGCCTCTAGTAGTCCTCGCTCGTCATATCCTCCCAACGCCAAAAATCCAGCACGGAAACCCTGCCTCTAGTGGGCCTCACTTGTCATGTCCTCCCGACGTCAAAAATCCACCACGGAAATTTGGCAATGTTAATGCCAGTGTATGTACTTCATGAACTCGTCTTTGCTTACCCTGCATCTAGTACATCTTGAACCTATTGCAGAGCACCATGCAGTGTATTATCAGGTGCCGGGTTACATAGCTCGCTGGAGTTTCCCGACACCGCACGTCCAGCTGAGCGTTAGTGTAGTTTTTCCCTGGTTCGTTTTTCGACCTACCGTCGACGTCGAGTTCGGCATACTGCACATATCCTCACTTGTTATCCTTATCGTTCCTTGCACCCACCCGCCACTCCCTTCGCCTCGGCGTCATAGAATTTTTGTCGCTCGATATGTCGTCGCTAGCATGGGTTATATGATGTAATTTTTGCCTCTTTGCCTTGGTCACATCGCTGCACGGTCGAATTCGTAAGCAGGTTTCCCGCCCTCCTAGCGGTTACACTTGCTTGCGTCCCACCCCCTGGCGCTTAGATCAGGCCAACACAATAAGATCGTGTCACCGACTCTAGCCGAGCCAGGCGAAGCTGGACTGAACGTACTGGGACAGAGACTCAGCGTGCACATCATCGTGAACATTCAAGTGAGTAGCATTGAAAGTCAAATTTCATATTTCACGTGGTAAATAACTTTGGTAGATATGTTGCCAAGGCGCATGCGAGAAGTGTGTTGAACAAGCACATTCTCGAGTGTCGTTAAGTGGACCAGGAGGGAGAGAAGGCCCGCTTTGTCTGTTCTTTCGTTGTCATATACCCTTGATATACTGCTTGTAAATGTATATTTGCGACAGTGGCAGAGGTCTTGTAGGCGGTTTTTGCTCGTACCTTGTTTGCGCCACGGCTTGGCGACCGAACGGTAGCGGAGTGGTAACAGGTCAGCACACACTCTTGCGAACCTGTGACAAACAATTTACAAAGTTACATACACCCAGATCATGCTATATCAAAGGTTGTTATATAAGTAATTGATCCTGGTGTATGTGATATGCTGCCCTCCATTCTCTGCTTCCCACACCATGGCAACTGCTTCTACGAAAACAACCTGGAATACATCTAGTCTTCTTGCATACGATGCACTCCCGATTCAACTGGATGACTCTGACTCGGTCACATTTGACGTGAAGCCTGCGATCGATTTCTTCGACCGCAGTCTGACAAGTCGTAGGTATGCCCTCGTTGGTGTGGCATGCGCAAGTATTGTCAGCTGCTGTTGCATCGTAGCAGGCGCTGTTATTACCGCTTCTGGAGGTGCGGCCACTGTGATGTCAGCCGGACACAGCGGCGTCGCGCTGCGGAAAGAGATGCTGGTCATCTCACTAAACTTGATCGTCACATTATGCACCGAATCCACAGGTTTCGTACACAATATCTCATTGCGCTCTGCGCTGGCCTCAGAGTCCCGGCTTAGGTTCAGCTCTAATCTGCGCCTTTTGACCGCAGCTCGTGGATGGAGCAACCCCAATGGTGCCCTGCTTAACGGCATCATGGTTGTCCTCCTCATCATATCCTATAGCTCAGTTTCACTGGTCACATCAACTTACTATGGGGAGACTGCGTCTGAAGTCGCTATCATAGGGATGCCTCTTCTGGTTTTGGGTATCGCACTTCTTCTCCAGGTGGTGATCGCATTGTCAGGGATGCGGGCTGCCAAGATATTGACGTGGAGTTCTTCATCTTTGGATCTTACCGCTGCTCTGATCCACCACACGCAATTGACCCCAGTTCTTCTCCGGTGTATGCGCAGCGTGTCCGACTTCGATGTGGATGGAGGTCCAGCGAGGCCGTCAGAGACACAACCTTCTGCATGGCATGCACACCCTAGCATCCGGAAAGTTATCAACTCTCTTTGGGGTCTCGTCATAGCATGTGCTGGATGGGGTGCTCTCGTCCTGCTCATCTACAATACGTACAAAAGTTACACCGGTACATTAACCTGGAAATCATGGTCGTTCTTCCCCGACGATCAGAATTTCTTATACAGCCTTCAATACCCGCTTGCGCTCGGATGGGGACCCGTGCCATGGATTATGTGTTATATCAACCTGGCTATTATCCAGGGACCGTTAACACTTTGTCTGCACTGCTCTGAGCTCATCGCAAATGTCATTCGAGATGAAGGGCATTGGAGATGCGGCACCGGACAAAAAGGGATTACACCAGCGATGAACCCGCTGCAGTCGGTTATTGCAAATCCGCTCTGTCTTGCGCTTTTCGTCGCGAAGCCTGCGCTACGTAAGTCACTCGCACCTTGCTTTAGACATGTGTTCTTGAACAAAATCATTAACGATATAGACTGGGTATTTGGGCTTTGTTTCGTACTCCGTGCCTTTCAAGTCTGGCCTTCTGGTATCGGCAATCCCAACGATATCGGCACTGTGATGAATATGTATCCAATGCAGGCCCGTATTTATTATATAAGACAGGCGCTACAACATCCTTATTTACTTGTGCAGATCTTGAACTTATTTATAGTGCTATTTGTGTTCGCCTGTTTCTTCACTCTCGTGGCACTGCGCCAACGGCGCGGGCCTCAGCCAGCTGCATACGGCCACCTCCAGACACTGGCCAACCTCGTGGATGAGTGGACGCCTGTGATGTGGTGGGGCCACAAGGAAGATGGAATCCCGTATTGTCACGCTGGTAGGGTACTTGTACGGTAACGAGGATGGTGCATTAATCAGGCTTTCAAACAGGGACGAGTGGTCAATTGCTGCCGGCTGTAAAGATGGACTGTGTTTATGCTGGTGCCAGTGTCGGGTCCCGCCGTCCTTCCGTTTCGTGAGAAGTCCTTGCTTTGCACAATCATTTTTTGACTTATTCTCTTCAAACAGAGGATCTAAATTCATGTCAGGCGGGCTGTTGATGCATTGACGGTGCGCACAGTCAGCTATGCTGTGGAACGGAACATGTTTACGATTTTTACGATGTCTGCTACGTTAGAGGTGGATCGGGATGTTGTCACTCTCTATGCACACTTTATTTCCACATCGCATTCAAGATAGTTCTACTTTTAGCGAATACCCAACTAGGAGTCTAGGACGCATTACATTGGGACCGGATATGAATATTTTAATTACAAGGCTATGTATGTCTGGACTGTACGCATGTCAGTAGTGTCGAGCCCCGTGATCTTACAGCGAATCGTTGAACGGTGCAGATCAATTGTGAAGTAATCTTAGCTGCGTGCTGCACAGAGCTGAGACGATGTTTCATCATATAATTATAATCACTTTACTCTGCGGCTGGGAGAGTGCACTTTAAGCGAAGTGCTTCATTTGACTTGTAGCACTCGTGACTCGGTAGATAAATCGATTTAAACGACGAAAGTAAATGTCGAAGTTAGAACAAACTTTAATTGAGGGGCGCCTAATTAGGCATTTGTAGTTGTCACTAGTACTGGTACTGGTGCAACTTGAAGCTCAAATTCAAGCTTTGAAGAGTCAGCGGAACCGGTTTTGATCAACTTCCTTCTTCCCCTTGGCACTTGGCAATTGTACATGCTTTAGCCGATTTCCACGGGCTAGCTGTCTAAATGTTGCTTGGCGTAGAGCCGAGATTGGCGCCGTGCCCTAATGATGGCCACCGTGACCGCTGCATCTCTTCGGTGGGCACCCGAGTAAGTCTGCGAGTCCGAGTCCGTCTCAATCTCGGTTAGTTAGTAATAGAACACGTTCAGCCAAGCCCAAGCCGGTATTTGCACATTGGCCGGCCTCACCCCGATGAACTGGGCCTCGTGTTCCTCTTCGAACGAGGCAGAAGTACCCTTTCATTGAACCGTTGTCCCGCAAAAGGGTGAGCAATCCAAAATTTCGAATGATAGCCTGACATACGAGATTTAAATCTGACCAGGTTATTCCAAGCATGTCGCTTTGATTGAAACATCCTCGGTACACTGCAGAGCGATGGATTCTGTCGCTGTTATCAGCACCAAACAATTGAATGCTGTCCTTTGTACGATGAACTTCGCAAACTCTCTCTTAGAGGTGGAGATCAACGAAGCTCGGTTCGCTTTGCAGAGAGATGGAGAAGAGTTATTGAACATAGACTCTGTGGTCAACAGCCTACAGGCTGAGATCGAGGCGATACACGCACGCATAGCTGTTCAGCAACAGAAGCGGCGCGCTGTGGAAACTCGCATTTTCGAAAACAGAGCTCGCATCAGCCCTGTGAGGTTCCTTCCCACAGAAATTCTTCAGCAAATATTCAGATACTGCCTCCCCAACGATCGATATGTCATCCCCCACATACTGTCCGCCCCGCTTTTACTTTGCCAAATTTGTCGCCGCTGGAGGGACATTGCACAGGCAACACCAGAACTCTGGTCTTCTATTGATGTTCATGACTGGGGCGTCTGGACTGCAGACTTTTACACGGCGATGGTAGCTCGCTGGCTTGCAGCAGCACGTACTCGTCCGTTAACTGTCAGTGTAGTGTGCCTCCAGAAATGGGATTGGTTCCGCCAGTACGATCCAACACAGTCAGGACTTTTCCGCCTGCTTGCATCACACTCGGGGCGATTTCATGATCTTCATATACAGGCCAGCCGCGGCTACATTGATGCATTCATTGCCAGCGGTTCCTACGCTGTGAAACGCATCTTGGTATCCGTCATGCCAACGTCGTTCCTTGCCAACTCCGGACATCCTCTTACCCTTTGCACGTCGAACATTACGCACGTCGCTCTTTGTGGAAAGGAAGCGCTCATCAACCTTATTCCACGTGCCACGTTCCCTCAAATTACCCACCTTACACTCGACAGACCAGGGGCAGAAGTCGACTTCATGAAAATCCTCCTTGACTTCCCAGCACTAGTTCGGCTGAAAATCAAGCTTTTCTTCCACGGCGAAAGCTTGGAGATAGTTAATCCTCCCCCTGATGGGATGACCCTCATTAAGCATCAGGCCTTGGAGACACTAAGCATCTACCTATCAGAGGATGCGGTTCAGTTTGGGAATGTAGCACCCCTAGCTCGCATCTTTGATTCGTTGTCTCTGCCATCTTTGCGAGAGTTGGCCTTTGTCGCTCTTGACCGCGCCTGGGAGGCCACTGTCGACGAATGGCTTCCTGACTCGGTGAAGGTGTTATTCAGTGGGTCGTCATGTTCGGCCAAACGCCTTCTTTACCGCAATTTTAAACGCCCTCTGGACATGATTGGCTTCCGTGAACAGCTTAGGAACCTCGCTATCGACTTGAGGGTTGATAACACACGATTCGGCTGTCATTGGTATGACATTGCATCCTAGCACTTTTAGCTTCACATATTTTATGCACACATCACTAGATATTAGGATGGTAGATTTCTACTGATAGGGACAACACAGTGAATACAACGAGTGGAGTTGAGATATTATGATTGACCTCTAGATCTAAGAAAGTCTGTCTGTCACACTGCACCATAAAAGGATAGCAGGGCACCCCGACAACATTCACTTATGTGATCCAATAATACTGAGTACGAACAAGCGCCTACTGACAGCATCCGCGCCCTCGGGCATGGTCTCTGTCATGTCTATCCACCACTTGAGTTGGGCCCTCAGCTCATCTGCGGAATTCGTTTCGCTGAACATGGGCCTATCGAGGAACACAGATATCAGGGACAGACCATTTATAAAATGGGATACATACATTCCACGCTCTTGCAAGGCTTCCTTCAATTCTGGAAGGGTGAGATCACGCCCATATACCTCTTGTTTGAGCATCTTATCGTCGGACGAAATATTCTGAAGGTGGCGTTGTAGACGCCACTGAAGCAGTTGCAGTGGCCCCCAAGCGGAGATACCGACGACTCTACAAAAACTCTTATACCAGGTTTGAAAATATACTTCGAGAAAGTACGCACCCGCAAAGTGCCCCTGGATTTTTCAGACTGAGAGTCGGAATGAAGCCAGAGCTTTCGCTTTCTTTCCGTAAAAGATCGAATAATCTCCAGTTCCCTGTGAGCACCAACTGTTGATTGTTGCGTGCCTTCGCACTGATACGATCACGTTGACCTGGAAGGACACACGTAGATGGCAGCATTCGAGGGACGTAAAGGGCAATAAAAGGAATGAGCTCCTCCATAACTAAGACAACAATCACGAACGGAATGAGCCTAGAGGTGGGAGTTTGAGAAAAATCAAGAGAGGTGGACGAATATGTACTTCAGTGCATCCTGCTGGAATGTTTTGATGAAACGCGACTCCGCTCTGGAGAGCGTGGCGCCACCTGTAGCTATGCGTGATCGAATTGCTGCTGCCTGTTTACGGTGCGTGTTTATGGCCTTCAGGCCTCGGAAATAGAATTTCTGACGGGGCCAAAAGAAATTAGGGGAGCGAATGCGCCGATGAGGTTAAACACAGACAAGGAGTTCGAAGGCTTGGTGAGTGAAGCGCTTGATGGTACCGGCATCATGTGGAGCCGGTCGAAGGACTCCCTGAGCAGTTGCATCTGCTATGTCTTGCTTCGCTAGCTCGATCGCAGACGGAACAGAATCTGGTGTACTTGATGTCGTAGAAGGACGAAATGCTGGAAACGAGTGTTGTATTTGCTTTAGGGATGTCGAGTGAGGCTTGGTGTTGCGCTTGATGGTGAAGGTCTTTTTAATGGGCCAGGCTTAAGCTCCACCCGATGCTTGCGAGGTGATACGGCAGAAGGTGGTAGATTTGGGGTATGACTAGACTTATCATTGGAGGAAGTGGAAGTGGAGGCAGACCGTGCTGAAACTTTCCGTCCAACTCTTGCGTAGTGAGACAACTGTAATCTACCGGAAGCAAGACGTTGGCCCGAAAGTACCAAGTGTAATTGCCGTGATTGGATGACGCTGGAGGTAAGCATCATGTCAGTATGCCGCCGAGCGGTTTAAAGGGCACAAACCTATTCACCGCAACATTCTTTCCAGTAAGCGAAGCATACAATAAAAAGCAACCCTGGTAAGTTTGTGGAGGATGGTTGTAAGTACAACTTAGTAGCTTCTACTTTGATTTGCAAAACTCTGCGTTACTCATTTAAGTCACAATTACATGTCACAACCATCCGGTCACACAGGACAATTTCCCCTAAGATGAATGAAGTTCATCATGGTCTACTACAATAGATGTTTAACGTTCAGACGTTTACGGCTGTCCCGCTCCCCTCTCCCTTGATGCATTGTCTGTGCGCAGCGCACACATCACTCTGCCTCTCCATAAATTGTAAAATCTCACTTTCAAGCAGACACAATCAAACTCAATACAGTAAGCTTAATCATCCCCACCCCATACTACACAAAAAGGCCCTAGCGTTCACACTGCAGAGTGAACAAGCTCCACTGCGCGCTTGCGAACTTCATCAATCCCCCACCGCTCACCCGAACCATGTTTCAGGTCTAGAATTTCACCCACCTCATCGCAAGCCTGCAGCACCATATCAATGTCTTCCTTCGTGTGTGACGCACTAACACAGAACCGTGCACGACCCTTCTCCAATGGGGTGGCGGGGTACCCTACGACAACGACAGCAATCGGTATTCTCCGCGCACACATCAGACGTGAGAACATCAAACATTTACCCGGGTTGAAGATAAGCAGGGGAACAATCGGGCTGAAGGGATGTCCAGAAATGATGAAACCGAGTTTCTTGAGGCCCGCGTGCAGATAACGGCAGTTGAAGGCAAGACGGCGGATACGCATTCGAGCTTCGGATCCGTCTGCGAGGGATGGATGAAGGTTTATCCACGCCGGCAGCATGCTTGCAGGCACCATTCCTTGGAGGTCATCTACACGGTCCTTGAGAGTGATAATTGAACCAGCAAGGCTGAGGGAATTTTGGGACTTGGACAGCTGTGGTGCTGGAGTAACGCCCATGATGCTCGCGATCGACGCGATAATTTGTGCGAGCACCGGGGGCGCCATTGCTTCCGCATACGGACATGAGTGTCCGCGCATCCGGAGAGCATCAATAAGGTGTTTCGGCCCTGTGATGTATCCGCCAGCAGCACCAAATGACTTTGTGAACGTGCCCATCAAGACATCAATTGAGCCAGGATGGATGTTAAAATAGTCCGTCACACCGCGTCCATGGGGACCGACCGCACCGATTGAATGTGCCTCATCAACAAACAGGTAGAGAACTTGAATAAAACATCAACATCATAAGCCAAACAGTAACTGTAGTACGGACCTTGTACTTCTGTTTCAATTCGACAATCCTAAGCAGGTTTACGAGCGTGCCCTCCATGGAGTATAACCCCTCCACGATGACTAAGATCTTCTTCCAAGGACGATGTGTCTTGGGCTGGCCCTGGCTTATCGCCTCACGCAAAACGGACTCGAGGCTTGACATATCATTATGCTTAAACATCCGGATATCTGCACCACTCTGGCGTGCACCGACGCGAATGCTAGTGTGGTTCAGTTCGTCAGAAATGATCAAGGACTTCCTTCCCACCAATGCAGGGATGAAAGTGGAGTTAGTGGCAAACCCCACAGAACTGACTAACGCGTCTTTGTTCCCAGAAAACGTGCGACGAGGGCTTCAGCAAAGACATGGAGCTCGCTGCTCCCGGTCTCAAGACGTGTCCCGCAGGTGGAGATGCCATAATGACGGATGCTTTCTCCGACTGCATCTGAGCAGCCCCCTCGGGCCTGGGAGAAGCCAAGGTAGTTATACGATGAGACGTTCAAGGCGCGTGTCTTGGTACCGGTGTAGATCTGAGTAAGGTTGTAATCAGTGGAATAACGGTCGAGGAGTACAACAGTGCGGCCGGGGGGACACCTGCGATAGGCTGGGAACAGCAGTCATCCACACGACGCTTGAGCCGGCGGGCGTAGAACGAATCAAAATCCGAGTTCAATGGTGGCGTAACCCTGTACATGGCATCAAATGAATTATATCTCGCAATCAAAATGGCACTTACATCGTGGGGCATAAGGTGGGTGAAAAAAGATTTGGCAAAACGCTTTCCGAAGAAGTCGCGGACATGACCAAAACAGATGACCATGAGGTAGCTTATATAGGTGGTGAGGAGAACATAGTACGGAGGCTCCTCGGTTGTGTGCTCCTGGAAAGGTTTCGTATAATCATGCTGAGAAACGCAACGATAGGCCTCATTTGCACAGTAACCAAACTCTGTGTGAACAGTAGCGAAGATCTCGGAGGTGGGCGGTGTAATGGGGTTCACGAGACAGTTGTCCGTATCATCCTCGCAGAGGATTGTGTCTTCAGATGAAGCTGTAACAGAGGAGTGGGTGGATCGTGTTAGGAGTTGATGCTGCAGAGGAATTGTTATGACTGCGAGCGCGGGGTGTCTGCTTGTTGAACAGCAGAAAGGTACGACATCGCCGTCGACAT
This sequence comes from Suillus subalutaceus, assembly GCF_016647625.1. NCBI lineage: Eukaryota > Fungi > Basidiomycota > Agaricomycetes > Boletales > Suillaceae > Suillus > Suillus subalutaceus. The sequence goes on from NW_024540945.1 coordinate 11,540, forward strand.
TAATGGCAACTTGCTGAGCGATCCTGTCTTCTTGAAGATGGACGGAGGAGGAGCAGGCGGATTCAAAGCAATGGGAGATGGCATTTTCTTGTCTTGTCCAATGAATAACCCTCGGGGTTGTTGACGATGAAGCAACGAAGAAAACAGTGATGTTATGGCACCTGTTCGAGTTATAAGACAAGTCGTTGATGACGAGGGGCACCACGGGGGACAGGATCATCTTCTGCCGATAAGTTCATAGTTCTTCAATACTGCGGCATTTGGAATTTAGATGCCACGTCGTGACGTAGCCACGATATGAAAATACATCACCGTGCACGCCTGCGCGAACGAATGGTGTCTCAGGAATCAATATAGACCTGTACAGTGGCCGCCTTTTTCCCGAGACGAGAGCCGTCCTCTGGCGAGCTTTTGGTATTGATCGAGAAACGGACTTACTTTTGGGTAGTGTTTCCGTAGACAGACACCATAGACGAACGATTTTGTTCCTTCAAATGCTTCGGGCCCGTTCGGGGTGATATCGGAAGTGTACAAAACTCGGAGTGCCGACGGTGGATGATCCGGAGGTATACCCTTATACGATTAGTGTCACGTTGCAACATTGACATGAACACCTAGGCATGAGGTCCACACCAAAATCGAACATGAGTGATTGCATTTATAGAAGTAACAACTGTCTTCCTTCTATTGGTCTGCTTATAGGAGACTAAGAGATAGCTGCTGCGCGGCCTGATGCACGAGCAGGGGAGCTGAAATAGTTATGTAGTTAGCGCTCGCAAAGTGAACAGCAACCGACCATTCATCATGGATCGTAGCAGGGATGGTGGAGGGGCGCTCGGGTGGACGGCAGGTCTAGACAGGCTTATACTATGCGGATGAATTTTACGCCAGGCGAATCCAAACATGACGGAATGCTGTATGTAATATATTAAACGCATACCTGTGCAACAGCCTCTCGAGAGCCGGCGTTCAGTAGTGTAATACGCGAGAAATGAACGACATGATTAAATGCGAGCAACTGGCTAGCAAGAGAATTTGAATCATGCTGGTGGGACTCCAAATAAGGATAGTGCGAAAACAGGAAGAATCTAAGACACAGACCCCCAACAACAGTTAATTGAGTGCTCGAATTTGACATGCCTTGATCAGCCTGAGTAATCTTGTAATGTCCGGTGGATGGGTCCCGTTTGAGGTCCCATGTTGTGGACTCAGAAAGTGCAGCGAGATTTTGCTCCCAGATCGCAGGGGTGTCGATGGCTCCCTGCAAGATCGCGGTGTGTTTATAATCCGAAGTGATATAGGCGCGCAGGATTGGAGTGAACTCAATCGTGATGTTACTGGTGTGTCTGTGTTTTGCACTGTGAGTTCTTTAGTTATAAATAGAGGAAATATGACATACTCAACTTCCTTGAAGTATAAGATGGGCCTAGGCATCAAGTCTCTCGGGCTCATGAAACCTGCAGCGGAACATTATATTGAGGCCGAAAAAATATGGTGGTCACAAACCGAGGGCAATATCTTGAATGGACCCAGTATCATTGCGGACTTCCAGGTAACCAGGGACTCCCTTCACAGGATTCTGCGGGTTAATCGTGAGCTGTCGGAACAGAAATAAACAAAAATAAGACCTACAGAGAACTGGAAGACACAATTCTTCTGGGTCAGTGTGGTCTTTTCGCTATCCTGCATGACGGCATTCGGTTTGAGTATTCGCAGAACAGATAAAACTCTCTTACGTTGATCTCCATGCAGGTTTCAGCCTCAATGATATTCCCATCTGTAACTTGTGGTCTGGAAAAAGCAAGTCTATAGGCAGAATGAGTATGGTTCATGAGCATGTTTATCGACATAAACTTACTGGCTCGTGTAGGTTGCATGCATCCTGTACGAGCCTGGGACGAGTCATAGGTAATTGGGCAATTGGACAAGAAAGACGACACCCACCTGTCCGTCCGAAGGTGGTGAGCCTGAAATGTTGCAAGGTTCGAAGCCAACGCAAGCGAAGTGTGGGTACTTACCAACATATGGCGGGAAAACATATCTGGTAGATGCCTTTCACGTCGCTATCGAAAGTCAACAGGAGCGT
>NW_024540946.1:0-13625 GCF_016647625.1 Suillus subalutaceus
CTTCAAGTTAATGCTGGTTAGAGAGAAAAGGACAATAACTTACAAAATAGGGCGAGTAAGACGCACGTCCATGGTATTGTCCTGCCACATGGCAAGAGATGCAGACAAATGTGACATTGTCTTTGGCGATCGTGTGTGCACTGGCAGGGGGAATATCCATGCAGCGTGAGCACATCACGCGTGGGCAAGTGTTGCAGAGGAAGAGGTGATTGTCTCCAACAGAACCGTCCCTGCAAATGAGACAGAACTGCAAAAGAAAACACAGGTTAGTGCAAACAAGCATGCAGCAATCCACATACCTCATTGTGGTGGAACGGCTCACAAACCTCGATCTCCTTCGGCACAGGAACCACTTGGGTGGTTGACGGCAACGGCAACACGATTCGTGGCGCGGTGCCACCAGTGGACTTCTTGCAGGTTTGCTTGGATTTGACCATGATCGGGCTATTAATAATAGATGGTTTATAATTAGTAAATGACACAAAGTAAACAAAGTAAACAAGACTTACCAGGATAGTGTAAACAAAGGTAAAGAGAGAGCGCTCAGCGTACTTAGAAAGAAATGAACCAAGTTGAGATTGGCGTTGGTTGATTTTGATAAATAGATACAAACAAACGCATTGCACAAACAGACGCATTGCACGCGCCACAGTGTCACGTGTCCAAACCACAAATTCAACACGTCACATTGTTAATTCCACAAAATTCAACATGTGACACAATGTGACGTGTTGAATTTGTGGTTTGGACACGTGACACTGTGGTGCGTGCAACGCGTCTGTTTGTGCAACACGTTTGTTTGTATCTATTTATCAAAATCAACCAACGCCAATCTCAACTTGCCACAAAGTCAACACGTCACATTGTTAATTGTTAATTCCACAAAGTCAACATGTGACACAGTGAGTCTGCGTCATATGTTGAATTTGTGGAATTTGCATGTCACAAATCCATAAGTCAATAACATTGCTGATTGTTTGTCAGCGCTTTTGTGTTTGTTGTGTCAACAAACAATGACAAACTGACCTTCGTATATGAAGTTCAATTTCACTTCTCACGGTTCAATCTGTCCTTCCACCATCCTCTTGTCATCAACCATACTTCATCTCTTTGTATCTTTGTGCACTGTTATTCCGGGGTGACTTCTGGTGTACTCCTTTGGGTTCTTGCAGGCTGCAGCTGCAAGAATTCAAAGGTACTACTACCTTATAGTCGCCCTTCCAAAATTGTAAGTCTTGATTTTTGGTGCGCCTACTTACTAATTGTTTTTATTTACATGTACTATCTTTCTCTTGAGTTCCCTGAAGGTAAGTATTTCCTTGCTCTCATCCGCTTGCTAATATCCGTTCTACTTAGCATTATGTTACTTGGAATAGCGCAGTGTATGCCGCTTGTCCTGACAGTCGCCCTTCCAAAATTGTAAGTCCCGATTTTTTGGTGCGCCTACATACTCATTGTTTTCATCTACATGTACTATCTTTCTCTGGAGTTTCCGGAAGGTAAGTACTTCTTTTCTCACATCCGCTTGCTGATATCCGTTCTACTTAGCATTATGGTACTTAGGATAGCGCAGTGCATGCCATTTGTCAGTGGCTCCTGCTCTTTGGGACTGGGGATAGCGCAGTGCATGCCACTTGTCAGTGGCTCCTGCTCTTTGGGACTGGGGGATCAAGTCCTTGCCTCTTGTTAGCGGTTCCTAATGGTAAGCACTCTCTCACTCATGACCTCAACTCATATGCTTCATTCTATAGGACATCCCTTCTTCCTCCTGCTCTGTGAGACTGGGATCAAGTCCCTGCTGCTTGCCAGCGGCTCCTTCATTATGGTAAGCGCTCTGATACTCATGACCTTAACTGATCTGCTTTGTTCTACAGACCAAGACCTTCGTCCATGCACCAAGCGCTCTCACTCTCCAGTTAAGTAGCCGTCTTCTTTCAAATTTCGCTCTAACATCTACACAGGACAGTAGTATATTTATATTTATTACCTATAATTTCACTTGGACTGTGAGGCTTTGGTGAGGAGGGCCCCCTCATTGAAGTCTTGCAGCTCCCCTTTTGTAATTTTTACTTGAATAATTTGAATAATTGTAGTAATTTTCGTCGTTTGTAATTGAAACTTGGCCTTGCTTCAAAACTTAATTTTTGGCCGGCTGAAAAGTCACGTGACCGTGTGTAGATTAGTAAGCAAAGTTGCCCAAGCCAACATCAAGTCCAACAGAGTTAACCACACCAGGTTGGTTAACCTCATAGGTGCCATCATCTATATGTTTTCTTAGATAGATAATGTTCTATATCTGAGTTAGTTAACCATGCCATGTATAATATAGCCATGCCCATGTATAAAACAAGTTTTGTGCGCCTCACCAGGTTGAATACTGATGGTCAACAGACACATGCCAGGTTGGTGGCCAATGAGAACACCATACTTTCAATACTGGCGGCCATGCCAGGTTGGTTAACTGATAAGACTTCTTGCCAGTCCTTAAGACCCTGATATTTGCAATATCATGTGGGCCGCCAGTATTGAAAATATCAAGTGACCTTAACTCTTACAGTTTGAGAGTCCCTGCCAGATAATGGAAGCTTGCAGGAAGAGTACCTGGAAGAGTACATAATAACTGTTCCGTCAAAAAGGTAAACCAACCTGGCATGGCTAACCAGCCAGGCATGGTAAACCTCAACTCTTCTGGTTTGAGAGTCCCTGCCAGATAATGGAAGCTCTCAGGAACAGTACATGATAACGGTTCTGTCAAAGGTAAACCCTTAACTCTTATGGTTTGAGAGTCCCTGCCAGATAATGGAAGCTCATGGGAAGAGTACAGGTAGACCAACCTGGTGTGGTAAACCAACCGGGCATGGTAAACCTCAACTCTTCTGGTTTGAGAGTCCCTGCCAGATAATGGAAGCTCGTGGGAAGAGTACAGGTAAACCAACCGGGCATGGTAAACCAACCTGGTGTGGTGAACCAACTGGGCATGGTAAACCAACTGGGCATGGTAAACCAACCAGGCATGGTAAACCTCAACTCTTATGGTTTGAGAGTCCCTGCCAGATAATGGAAGCTCATGGGAAGAGTACATGATAACTGTTCTGTCAAAGGTAACCCAACCAGGCATAAGGACTGGCAAGAAGTCTTATCCTGCACCAACACATTCATCAACAGGTGGTTGTGGTCCAGCGACCACAGATGGTGGTGGTCCAGCGCAGATAGGTTGGTCAGTATTTGCCAGGTTGCAGACCACTACCTATCAAAGAAAACATATAGATAGGTTAGTCAGTATTTGCCAGGTTGGTGGACCAGGTGGTTGTGGTCCAGCAACCACAGATGGTGGCGGTCCAGCACAGATAGGTTGGTCAGTATTTGCCAGGTTGGTGAACCAGGTGGTTGTGGTATAGTGACCACAGATGGTGGTGGTCTAGCGCAGATAGGTTGGTCAGTATTTGCCAGGTTGGTGGACCTATCTATATGTCCTATCTATATGTTTTCTTTGATAGGTAGTGTTCTGGCGGCCATGCCAACCTGGTTGGTTAACCATGCCTGGTAGGTCAACCATGCCACAGGTTGGTGGCCAATGAGAACATGGTGCTTTCAATACTTGCAGCCAACATGATATTGAAAATATCAGGTTCTCATTGGTAAACCAACCATTCTACATTATCTATATGTTTTCTTCGATAGATAGTGTTCCCCATACCGATGCACAAGCTGGCTAAATTTTGTTTTACTTAGCATTATGGGTCTGGGCAATCAAAGTACATGCTACTTGTCAGCAACTCCTACTAGTGAAGACAAGGTCTCAACAAGGTAAGACTTATAAAGACCTCAAACTTACTACCTAGTAGCACAACAGTGGGTCAATTGCCAATTTGGGCCAGGCTTCAATTAAGTGTTTCTTTCATCAGTAGATTCCGTTCATATATCCAAATTTGAGCGCGAGATTATCATCATTCCATCAGTATATTCTGTTCATATATCAAAATTTGAGCATGTAATCATCATCATTTATATAACTATTTTAAGTGAAATTAAATGATCGTTGATTCAAGCAAAGTTGGAGCGTGGGATCTGGTTGAAAAATTTCCTTGCTCCCCATGGACCAACTAATGAGTGAATCGACCAAACTTAGAGTGGCTCTGACCACAAGGATCCAGGCCATTATGAGGGATTCATCAGCAACAGGGATCTTCAAAGGGGGGATATTGCAGACTCATCTTCTACACAAAGCAAGGTGTGTTTACGTTCAGGAACTTTGTTGATTGGCTGTAAACTCAACTGTTTTGGTCAAGGTTGAGAATTGGATTTGAGCTCAACAGTTGCTTAGCAACAGCTGACGTTTGTTTCAATGCCTCTGGGTCAATCTCAGAATATGAGATCAATCAGGCCGCACTCACAATTGCCCATGCCATGGTAAACCCTTGTGAGTTGATTTACTTTCCAAGGTATCACTCGGTTTCAAATTCAGATGTCAGATTATGTGGATTGGGATGCTGACAGATTTGCCGAAATGGCCAAGGTCTCCCCACCAAATCGAGATGGTTCAGTCTTGAATACTGATCAGCAACAAAAGTATTTTGCACCGGCTAACATTGGTAAAATTTCAGTCCCAGCTACCATTGTGGACAGGCAAGGTAAAATTTTAACAATTTACTTGCCACATATTCTGTCGCCTTCTAGGATTGTAGGTTCATTCTTGCATGGATATTCTGATCAGAAATTGACAATTAGATTAGGAATATGTTAACTCAGCCACTAAGGGTTTACATGAATTACTTCTTCAAACAATTACGTCCTCAGCCCAGGATCAATCTTGGCGATCTCAGGGCTTTGTTGTGCCGGAGGAAGGTGGTGAATTTGGAATGGGTAGAATCACAGTATCACCAGCATATTTTATGCAAAGGCATGAGGTATAGGCTGAATTAACTGGGCATTGAGCTGCTTTTGACTCTTTTTGCAGAGACTGCAGGACCCAATGGTGACCTCAGCTTCTTACAAGTCTGCAGAGGTCCAAGAGTGGCTAGCCACCTTATCAGCTACTAATTCTTCTGGAATGCCATTACCGCTGCATTGGCTCCAGATCTATTTGAAGCAGGTGCCTTGGCAATTACTCGGGTTGTGCAGGAACTTCAAAGTTCTGGTAGACCAGTGTCAGTGCCCATCTCTCATTGGCCCTCAATCTTCTCAGGATTGGAAATAATTGCAAATCGGACCACTTTATCACACCGAGACGCTGGTGGCTCGCCCTCCCTTTTTGATCTTCTGATCAGTTTAGGAAGTGGCCATGAGGCCAAGTTAACTTTGGCGGATGTTGGGGCTGAGCTGGATTATAACCCTGGGACAATGGTCTTTATTTCAGGGAAGGTTCTGCAACATTCTATTGGTCCATGGGGGCCAGGTGAAAGACTTGTCATTGCCCATTTTATGAAGGATAAAATCCACTCCAGAGTTGAGGTATTAAGACCTGCCTTTCCAATGCAAGCCTTTTTTTTGAAGATGGTGGGGCAAGGATAATGACAGACTCTGGTAAGGGAAGAGAGGTTCTGGGGGGGGGGGGGGGAGAGAGGGGAAAATTCAGGTGTTTCAAAGTATACCTACTAGATTAGCTGATATAGCCGAGTGATTATTATTAATGATCTTGCCTATCAAAAATGGAATGTTAAGGGCATCTATTATTCTTGCCTCACAAGTCACAGTATGTCTCCACAGAAAAAAACTTGTCTGAAGGCAGCTACATTTTCCTTCAAAGGAAGAGGGCGATTATCCAAAGGCAAGGACCTCGATGTTGCCTACGTCTCTCATCAACAAGTCATCGGGAAGAAAAGGAAGCCAACCTGGGTGGAATCATGTGCTGACAGCCTCTACGAGACTGGTCCGACACCATCTCCATCCTCCAGCCCTCGTAAATGGGTTAGAGAGGATGCTCAAGGGTTGCAAAGCACTCATGAGGATTTTGATAGAGAAGTCCTCGGAGACTTTTATGCAGAGAACCAACAAAGAAAAACCAAGGCGAGCATATTGATTGATTATCATTTAATTTAGTACTCAATAGAGATCAATGGTACCAGACTCAAAATGACTTCATCAAAGAATATCTGCCTTTCCGCGACTTGTACCTAGATATGCTCCTTGACTTGGAGAAGCCCTCTGATGTCTCTGAGTGCCAATCTTGTCAGATTGATGAAGGGAGATTCCGATGTTTGACTTGCAGTGGAGATCAGATGTTCTGTCATTCTTGCGTTGTCAAAGCTCACCAGTTTTTGCCCTTCCAAAAGGTTCAAGAGTGGATTGGAAAATGCTTCCAAGACAAGTCACTTGAAGAATTGGGTTTCATCTGGCATATGGGCCATGGGGGACAACCATGTCCATTTTCTGACGACCCACAAACATGGGAGGATATGCCACTGGATACAGAGGCTGGTTTTCGACCAACGGAGACAATTAATGGTCAGGCTATACCGACCACCTTGACTATCATACATTCAACTGGAGTGTTTGTCCACAATGTTGTTTGGTGCGGCTGTCCTGGGACCAAGCATCAGCAGCATGTGCAATTGCTGAAGGCTGGATTATTACCAGCAAGCACCACTCGACCACGAACTGCCTTCACTTTCGAAGTCTTAGATCATTTTCTAATTGACGCACTGGAATGCAAGACTTCAGCATCAAGCTTCTTTGAGAAAATTCGTCGGATGACCAACAACTCTTTCCCAGATACTGTTCCTGTGAGATCATATAAGTATTCTTGTCAACACTTAAACTGACTGTATCAAATATTTTCAGAATAGATATCGAGAACTTATGAGAGTCTCTCAGCTGTGGAGAGACTTAATGAGCTGAAAATGGTTTGGATTTGGTCATGATGTCAAGAAGAAACCTGGTGAGGGTGATCTGGCTTGGTTTTGCCCTGCTTGTCCTCAGCCTGGCATCAACTTACCTGCTGATTGGCAAGACAAGTACGATAGGTAAGTCATTTATTCTTAGTTTGTGTTGTGGGAGGGCTGGCTCTGTTCTACCCAACTCTTATACTGACCGGTGTCTTAATAACCGAGGGTCTTATATAAATATGTGTAAGAATGTAATGACACCACAATTACACTGGGTAAGACTTCTTGCCAGTCCTCGATTAACACAGTCTACGACTTTTCTTCTTTCATGGTAGATAACGTGTGAGTTCTTGGGAGGCTCGCTAAACCAATCAGTCAGATTAACTTAGCCGGAGCTTTATTATCTCTGATTGAAACTATGGGGTTGTCTAGGATATACCGTCTAGACACTTGAACTGGTTTCCTGAATGTATGATTAACTGTTGAGAAGCTGGTCTCAAATGTGACTACGTTGACCAAAGCTCGTGTTGGTCAATATACAAATACCTGGTGAGAACGCTGGTCTCACAAATAACAACAAATGACAAATAGAAAAAAACAATGACAAATAACAACAATGACCAAAGCTCGTGTTGGTCAGTAAACACTACGTGGTGAGAACACTGGTCTCACAAAACTGGGTTTCTATCGCGAGAAACTTACGTAATCTCAAGGGAAACACTTTCCCTGCACTTGCCTGGACAGTTCTTACAAAGGAAATGGGCTTTGTAAGCAGCAATTTGTTCAGACTGAAGCTTCTTAGGTGAGAGTTCAATTTGCTCAAGTGGGAGTTCTTGAATGCAACAAGTGGGAGATCTATTTTTTTGGGGGGGAGAATGGGCTCTCCTTATATACATTTTGTGTGGGAATATTATGTAAGTAAAAAGGTGATGTAATGACTTCAGAATGTGAGAAGAATATTCCAAAAACTGGAGCAGAATGTTCTAGCAGGTGCAAAAGAACATTCCAGAATATTCATGGTGGGATAATGACATCATTCTGAGTCACTATGAGTCACTATGAGTCATTATGAGTCATTGGAATGTTCTAGCAAATTCCATGGAACATGACATCATTATGACATCACTATGATATCATATCTTTCAACCAAAATACCTGCAGGAGTGTAGGTGAAGTCCTATGACATCATTATGACATCATACCCTGTAGGTACAATTTTATGAAGCATCTGATTAGTCAGAGCATCCTAATAGAAAAGTAAAGTAAAGAAACACTAGAGAAAACAACTCAGAAATAATGGAACAAATAATAGTACACAATACGCGGGCTTTTTAGATAGGTTTTTGTTAGGCTTTGAACTTTTCTCTATGGGTTTCTCTAGCCAAAGTGAATAAGCCAAAGGAAAGGCAATACCTTAACCTTCATTTTGCTTCTCATATCAACTAGGTCATTATGTGATTCCCATCTCACATATGACTTTTCTTCAAAACGTGGTGGATTCATGAATCACTGAGGGAAAACTGAAACTATTGGACCAAGGTTTGATACCAAGGTATGGGTTGACTAGTCTGAGGACTAAGCTAACAGACTTTATCTTTTAGGGGGATACCTAGTAGTCATGTCCATGCATGATTCCCAAATCATGCAGGACACCAGCCAGCCCTGCTCTGCACAGTGTACAAGAACTCCAGCCGAAGTGGCTCGAGTTCTGGTCAAGCCGGCCAGCACTGTATGGACAGAATGTAGAATTAGGCCAGCCGGTGTATTCAGAGATTATATTGGCCGGTCAGCTCTCTAAAGACCGCATGCAGAACCATGCCGGTTGGAGTCACTTTGACAATCATTGGTGCTTGCTTTTGTCTAATCTTTTGACCTTATTACTTGACCTTATACTTACCCAAAGTTTATACAGTTGGCTTGTTTCACAAAGATATGTGGTGGACGGTAACTTTACTGCTCAACATATGACCATGAAAAAGCCACAGTGGGATATTAGTTTGTCAGATAGGCTTGGGTATATGGTGAAAAAACGAGAATACCAGACTCATCTATCATTGGCTGTAGAAAGTAAAGAGGTGAGTTAACTTGTGTCTATAGTTTTTCCTTCTTGCTTGACAATCCATGTAGCGTTCTTCATGTAGCAATCATCGAGCAGTAAATGCAGCCAATATCAGCAGGAGCAATCTCCGAGCTACAGGGGTAGGAGCAACTGCTTGTGCCCGACATGGATGCTTTGTTCCACACAGCATAGTCGATTTTCAGAAGGGTGAAAAGGTCTGTGTATGTCCTCAAAGACAGCATGTTTCAAAGCTCACGATATTTGTAGACACATGAACATTGATTATTCAATATGCAATGCATTGAATTATTGTTCGACTGGTATAGACTCCTCTCTCATTATCTATGATGTGGGGGTGTCAGTGGAGCATTAATTTTTTACAGAGAGTGGCCCATAGCAAAGGCTTGTCTGTGCCTGAAAATATGCACATCATTCCTGCGGTTGGAAAATTCCACCTCAGCGCTCACAAATTGGCTTGCTTTGCAAGGTACAGCCTCAACTTCATTCAAGGGGCTGGACAAGTTGATGGGGAGATTTTGGAGACCCTGTGGGCACCGTTCAATAAGATCTCCCCAACTGCTCGGTCAATGAGTCAAGCCCACCGTCAAGAAGTTCTTGATGATCATATGTGCGACTCAAACTGGAAAAAATTAGTTGGAATAAGTAAGCACTTCAATTGATAGATTTGATAACAGGGTTTGACACTTGAGCTTCCAGTGAAGACTCTGTTGAAAAAGTATAAACGAGCTCTCAAGGGTGTTGACGAGACAAAAACCCCTTTTGATGAGCTCACTCGGTCTCTGGACCCTGAGAAGATTTTGATATGGGAGATCAATGAGCAAAAGGCTATGGAAGAACATGGGGAGTATCTTGACATCTATCAGTTGCAGATCAACAAAGGTAGGTGAACTCTGTCCAACTGCAATGTTGTATAGACGTCTAATCAGGATTTGTGTCTAGCCCCAACTATGGCAGAGATCTGACTCAAATTAACCGAGTCTGAGAAGGCCGACACTGGAAAACCAGGAACAGTATCTTGGCTCATTACTGGCATCAATCTGGAGGATTTACAGTACGTAATTGACACGAATGGAAGGAACAGCTTGACAGTGTTGTTTCAGGGATGGATTGAGAGCAGATATTCGACAACTTCCCACCAATGCAACCCCTGCTCAGAAAGCTTCTATAGAAGAGAAGCGACAGAGATTGGCAGCTAGGATTGCTAAATTTCATGAAACTGCTGATGCCATGACTGCCAGTATGGATCTTGGACTCCCAACAGTACATTCCGATGATCCTAGATTCTGCCATGCAGATAATGATGGCTATGAGTGGGAAGAGGTCTCAGATGGGGAAATCTCGGAGGATTTAGATGAAGAAATCCTAGCTGAAGAGATGGGTATCTGGATGCCATCTTCAGTGGCCCACAATGATGCACTGACTCTTGGCCTGGGCCCCCTCCAAGCTGAGGAATTGGAACTTCGAAAGGGCCAAGCAAATGACTGCCTAGAAAGCCTCTGTATGGCCCTTGGTCATAAGGCGATTATCTATCGTCAGTATTTTCGAAGTGCTGATTCTACATGGGCTGGCACCAGGTCAAAGCAAGAAGCTTGTCAATGTCAGCTCAAAATTGACAAGTGTGTAAGAAGTTATCAGAGGGCAATGTTGGCAATGGAACATCTAGGCATGGACGACGCCACATTGGGTAGTCTTTACTGCCTGATATTGCCTACTGAGCTCAGTATAGACAAAGAGGTAACAGAAGAAAACAGATTTGGACAAGGGTCAGACAAACTCGCTTGGTTTTGGAGGGTGAATAATGCCAGCAGAGGTCAAGAAGATGCCTGGATGGATGAATGTAAGGAGGAAATTTTATCTCAATTAGGTGTCCCCTAAACTTACTCTGATCAAGTCTACAGGGTGAACTGGTTGAAGGCCAAGGCTAGATGGAGTAGATGGCAAGAGGAATTGAGTCTGGTAAGACATGAAATGGGTTGGACCATAAACTGGTTCAAGTATCATGAGAAAGAATGGGACAGAAGGGGGGTACCAAGCCATTAGACCTGGTCATCAAGCCTATGCTTATCAAGAGGTCTTGATGTGGGGAAGATTTGTTGATGATGCTGAGAAGACTTTCAATGGATGTGGTTTTATACTTTGATGTAGTATACTGTCTCTATTTACGTTGAATTACAAGGCAGCCCGGCCAGCATAGCTCTACCCTATGCAGTCTATATTGCAGGCTGTAAATATATATCACTTACAAGTCAGCATGGCCAGCATAGTTCTACCCTAGGTAGTCTACATCTGGCCAGGATGGTATTGTCTAAGAAATAGACCGGCCGGGTGGTTTCTACAGTCTGTAAATGAACCTTTGCACCGGCCGGTCTGCACCTACCTATGTAGAAGCAAGGCTGGCTGGCCTGTAGGTTTGAACACAGTGCACCAGCCAGCTTGTATATACCTATGTAAAGGCAAGGCTGGCCAGTTTGTAGCTCTGAACCTTTGCACCGGCCAGTCTGCATCTGCCTATGTAGAAGCAAGGCTGGCCAGTGTGTAGGTCCTTATAAGGCAGCCTGGCCAGCATAAATCTACTAGGTAGTCTACATCTGGCCAGGATAGTACTGTCTAAGAAATAGACCGGCCGGGTGGTTTCTACAGTCTGTAAATATATATCACTTACAAGGCAGCCTGGCCAGCATTGTTCTACACTATGTAGTCTACATCTGGCCGGGATGGTAGTGTCTAATAAATAGACCAGCCGGGTGGTTTCTACATCACTAACAAGTGGCACTAGTATCTAAGGTATAAAACCGGCCGGATGTTTTCTAAAATGTGTAACTGACTGATAAGAATGAGTATATTGCTTGGTATAATATAGATTGTGTGTTTCTCTAGTGCCAACCGGCCGGACCCATTGTACAGGCTGTAGGTGGACAGCTGGCCAGGGCCACCCTAAGTCTAGTACTGCTGGCTAGCCTGTGTCTACAATATGTAACATTAAGGCTAGCCTTGACCATTCTGACCAATCTAATGCACTGGCCAGCACCCATCCTACATAGACCGGCCGAGGACTGGCTGGCCATGATTCTACGGCCTTTTGGCACATCCAGGGCCATGGTTCTACGTGAAAAATGACTGAAGGGTCTGATTCTGATATCCCCTTATTTATGTTTCGAGTTACAAGATTATTCAAGCCTTTATCGTGAACAATGCCGTTAGCGCTGGTCATCCAATCTAGATTCGTATGAAAGCTCCTAACAAGGGTCACAACTTTGCACCATTACGACTGGCAAGGTATGATAGTTAAATTAGGTTCCACTGGTTAAGCAACATCATATTCCCCCATTTATGTTAGGTTTACAAGTCTATACTATGGGTTCAAATATTGCTTCAATTACAATGTTATTCAAAATCATGCACTTACGGCTTCAATCCACACCAGGTTTCTTAAGGCGCAGTGCGTGCAGATACCGCATGCCACAGCACCATTTGCTACTGAGATTCCATTGTTAATCATTCTTATCGAGTGCAAAGGAAACTATGGTGGATGTTAAGTTCGACACAGGGGCAACGACTTGGTCATCCATATTACCGTGACTATTTCTCGAGTTCTCGTAATACCAAAGGAGTTGTGGGACAGTGACCTGGGTGTACGATTGGAAATCAATGACAAGAACTCTGCAATTGAGAAATACCCAGTATGAATTTTTGTGGTCAACGGAAATTCAGCAACCGGACCTGGTTTGAATCATGTTGGTACTTACTACTAGGACAAGGCATAGCAAAAATATAAAATACGACACTGAATGTCAATATTGCAATATCAACGAAACATATAATTGTCTTTAAACAAGTCGTATTGTATCACACTGGTTTCAAGAGATCATCACTCCTGAAAACAAACGCACGAGCATGTACGTTGTCGAGCTGAGGAAATGAACGACTAAAGAACAAAAGTTATCAGTACTAGTGATGATGTGTCGTCAAAAGCTTCTACATACTACATGCAAGTCCAACGACTAAGAAGAGAATGAATGCTATGTACCTAGTCACAGCTGCACTTCCAGTCCCACTCGTCGCCGTTCTGCTATTTAGAAAGTGTTAGCGAGTGGTAACACCTGCAACCTCTCAAAATATTCACATTATAGAAGCAGCCAGGAGAACCTGCAAAACCACAAGGTCAATGAAAGTGTCTCCAATATGAACCTAGTTAGTGATCACTTACTGCGCTGCTCAAAGTCCAAACCAGTAATACATTTGTTTGTAACGTCTTGTAATAATCTTCTTGCTGTGTTGCTGGATCAGGCTTGGAATCCACCTTGGGTGGTTTCGAGGACAGAACATGGATAGCATCTTCATACACTGAATTAATGTCAGTCTCAGCCGTGGGTACTGCTACCTCAACTTCATTCTTGTTGTCCCCCTTGCCCGCACTAATGACACCGAGATCAATGGAAACCTTGTTGTCGCCCTTCGTTTCCATGAGACATCATGGACATTAGCAAACTAAGACTTTGTGAACAACTGGGAGCCGTGCTGAAGAAGATGGACGTACTGCATAGATGTTTAGGACCATAATATACGATGGCGCCATGAGGAGACATTGGACGAAGGATGTAATCACACGCCATGACTCAAACTTTGATGATCATCAATACATCATAAGCAAGATAAAAAGTAAATGATGACTCACGAAGATCAACGAGAGCACGACATCTCTAGAGGTCGAATTCGAGAAT
>NW_024540947.1:0-13589 GCF_016647625.1 Suillus subalutaceus
CCCCATTCTTCCTTATGATGGGATACGAGCCACAGGCTCTCCCTCATGTGCTCCCCAACTCCACCGTTCCGGCCGCAGAAGAACGGCTCCGCCTTCTTCAGAAGATACGCGAAGAAGCCATCTCTTGTCATAATCTCACAATGCAGCGAATGGCTGCATGATCATACGGAAAGAAATACCAACCATGGAAAGTTGGAGATAAAGTTTGGTTATCAGGAAAGAACCTCATTACACAATTACCTTCACGAAAACTTGCCCCAAAACGATATGGACCTTTTACCATGAAAGCCGTACTCTCCCCTATCACATTCACACTCCAACTCCCAGCACAATGGAAAGTTCACCCCACGTTCCATGCTTCCGAACTATCATCCTATCATGAAACCGAAATCCACGGTCCGAATTTCCACGATCCACCACCTGATGTCATAGATAACGAAGAAGAATACGAAGTTGAAGCGATCCTATCGCACAAAGGTACGGGTAAACAAAGACGCTATCTCGTATCTTGGAAAGGGTATGCCTCTGCTAGCAACGAATGGATCCCAGAAGAGAACCTAGGCAACGCCTCAACTATCCTCACTACTTATAAGAAAACCAATCAATTATAAGAACCCCATTGAAATCATGCCTTCTTCAATCAAACGACTTCAACTCCTTCTCTTACGCGTCCAAGAACTCTCTGCTGCTATGACCACTGCCTCTCAAAACCTTTCTTCCCCAGTACTTTCCCCGACATTCTCTGCTACCACGCTAACCGATGAATTGATGAACTCCAACTATTTTGATATCCTTGACAATATAGAAACCAATACCCTGTTCGAGTCCGCTCTCACCTCTGAGCAATACGCCATCGATATAGATCGTCTTCTTGCTGAATGAGGAGCTCTATCTAGCGCACTTCTCATTAACATTATCCGCGCCACTAATCTCATTGGTCGCACTGCCAGACTCATCAATGACCCCCGTCACCAGACCATCTTCCGCCACCTTCACATACGTATTCACAATACTGCAGTGTGTCTCATGCCTGCTACTACTAAAGAGATTATTCGAGAGGCTATCCACATCGTCACCGAACGAATTGCGCTTCACCCAGTCGCCAGACCCCCATCCCCCCATATCGCAATTCCCATTCCACCTCCGGTGGAGATACCAACTCCCGTTGAGCATACAACTAGCATTCTCGTTCCTCCTGCTGTACCTGTCATACCAGCTCCTATTACACCTGCCCCAACAACAACCACGCGTCGCAGATACCCTACCCATCGACCTTCCAAGGTCAAGCGAGAACACTCCATATCCCCTACCAACCGAAACTGAGCTTTACGCTCCAAAACCCCATCTCCACCACCACCATCTTCCTCCATCACCATCATGAAAACTGAACCTGCCAACAACTTCCTTTGTCGTAATTGTGGTCTTATGGGCCATCACCACAAGAACTGTCCCACATACCATTGTCGAGTATGCCGCAACTTATTGTCAGGACACTTATCGGTCTTTTGTAAAGACCTCAAAGGAGAACCGGTGATACCCTTAGTCTAGACAGACGCGGGATTCTACGAGTCCCTCTCTAGGTGGGAAGCTGATAAAGATGCTGAAGCAGAGCAGATATCCATTGAAGAAGATGAGAAGCTCTTCTCTCAATGTGCGGGAGACAACGACAACTATGATGCTTACTATAACTTGGATTGTTGAAATTGGTGACTTCAACGGTAAAAACAGGGTAATGTTACAGTCTAAGTACGCCCCTACTCATTTTCTCTTCTTACATTGTATTACGTCACAATCACTATCAAAGCCGTCGCTAGACTTATTGTCTTATCTCTGACTCATTGTATTACATCACGATCGCTATCAAGCCGTCGCTAGATGACTCATCTCTTATCTCTGACTCATCTCTTACCTCTGACTCATTCTGATTCATCAATACCTGCCCTAAAGCAGTTACTGTTCACTATATAAACCCATTCTGTACATTGTATTTCTTCACTTTAATCTTACTAGGTTTTACCTGGAACTTCCTTTGCTTAAGACCTCCAATCTCAAGTCGTCTGAACTTGATTCAAGTCAAGGACACTCTCCTTGCCTTGTCTTACGAACTCTTGCATACACAGGAGCCTTGACTCGACCTTAGCCGAATACTCTTATCGAGTAGCTATTGTCGGAACTATCCTAGTTCGTAACACTGATAGGGTAGAGTAGACTGAAAGGGAAGAGCATACGAAACAATTGAGTGAGTGGCAATATAAAAGGGTATGGTATTGGCAAATTGACGAGAGCGGGATAGTGGAACTTGACAGATTTGGAGACGGCGAACTGAGAATGGGGCGACGGTGATGAAGAATAATAAGGGTCAAACAAGTTGGTAGCGACAAAGAATTAGAGACAAAATAGAGGTGAGGTCTGTGCTGACTGACTTGGCAGTGCATTGATGCTGATGGTGGTAGAGGTAAGCGTCGAAACAGCACTTTCTGGCGTCAGCCAATTGGTAATCACTACAAAAGGAAAGGGGAAAGGTGAAAACTATCATACTGGAAATATAAATACAAGTAAATCTGTCAAAATGGAACCAATCATAATAATACAATGAGGTACACTTTAGTGTACTCTTTGTGGCTACTTCCTGTCTATCAATGTCATGGTATGAGTTCCATACCATGCATGACATCCACCGGGCACATGAAATCGCAACTGTCCCCAGTTGACATACAGGTAATTGTGTCTGATAATCGTCATTGATTATCCTCTTGTAAATGTGTTTGACAATCGTCTTTGATTATCTCCTCTGTCTCCATCTATTCTCTGGATCAGCTAAATGATAACATTACTCTAGGAGTCTGAAAAATTCAAAGTATACTCCACAAGTTGGACACAATTGTAAGAGTATATCATGATGCTGTCGGTCCCAGAAAAATAACATTTGGCGATAATGTTCACTAATATCTTGGAAAAGAAAACTCTCGTGAAGTTTACTACAGTCATTTAAAAGGATGTCGAAAATGTTGGTGATTTGTTGCTGCAAGTGGTTCTGTCTGATGGTGTCTTTACCATTCATTGTATAATGTTATTCGTCCTCTGAGAGGGAAAAAGAATCAGACTTGGATGAAGATAAATTTTCCTCAGAGTGCTGAGCATTGACAAGGGTATCAGTGTGGAAATCACAACCTGACTAGATACCTGTAAAAGTACTTAGCCAGTATATGAGGTCTTAGCTCTGCCTAGCTGCTTCACTTGCAAGCAAGAGTGTTCGACCCTAAAGGGGCCTGTTGTCTAGTTAAGTCTAAATATGTCAGTACTATATGAGGAATGAACTTAATGTAGAAAGGTCGAGTCCGATGATAGGAGATGGAGTCCGACATAGGGGATACCGAGTCCGACGTTTTCGGGGATCGGGGAGGACGGGAAAGCGAGGGAGAAGTAAGGAATAGTGCGGGCTTAGGATAGGAAACACAAGGGAATGTTTAGCAATAATGAGCGACTGAGGTTCAGAGCGTAAAGAGTGGAAATCAGATAGATTCAGCAGGTATAGGGGATAGGGACTAAGTGAGGTGACCTAGTATCAGGGAATTTCTCCCATCTACAGAGTGGTAAAGTGCGATCACCTACTAAGTCCTATTTAACTAGCTACATGAAGGTCCGGAGTACTGTAGGCGAAAGTAGTAGCACATCATCGGGTCCGATGAAATATGTAAAAGGCCATGAGGTGCTGCAGCCAGTGGGAATACATGTAATAGTGCTGTCTACCGCATCAGTAATAAGGAGATAAATGACTGCACACCTAGTGGGGTAAAGTGCAACTGGACTGGACATAGGTAGGATGAGTCCGCAGGGTATCTGAGCGGGTCCGATCATTGGGTTGCATCGGGGATGTCGGGTTGCATTGGGGATGACTAGGGGTGAGTCAGACAACATGGGGTATGGATGCAAATTGCATAGTGGCTTCATACAAGCCCAGCGGAAATATGATTGTCACACTGCAAGGAGCCAACCCCAGCTGAGACTGGTCAGCCTGAGACAGCGGGTGAGTTTGCCAAGTGTGTGGCTGGTCATTTCGTCCTGCGTGGCCCACGTGAACGAAAGGAGGGGGAGGATGCTGGCAAAAGCATGTCAGTGCCACCTACTCCAGAAGAGACAGTTGTCTCTGAGGAGACTACACAGGACTTACCTGCAAACCTGGCTTGGTACCCAGAGGAGGACGAGCTTATCAAGGGGATGAGGCATCATTACCATGAGGATCCATTCTTCAAAAACATATTGGACTCACCAAGTCATTACCAGAACTTTGAAGAGACTGCCGGCCTGGTACAAATAAAACTGAAGGACCAAACACTACTCTGTGTCCCAGACCTGAAGATGAGCAGGAGAAGCATTCGGGAAATAATTATATCCCAGGCGCACTCCCTGTTAGCTCACTTGGGTGCACAAAAGACTTTGACCTACCTAAGAGACCACATATGGTGGAAGTCGATGGTGGCCGATGTGAACGCATACTGTGTGAGCTGTGTAACCTGCAAGAGAATGAAGCCCACCAATCAAAAGCCTTATGGGCTGCTACACCCACTACCGGTGCCTACCAGGCCTTGGGAATCCATAGGGATAGATTTTGTGGGACTGCTACCGATGTTGAAGGACAGAGATGGTGAATATGACACAATAACAGTCATAATAGACCGACTCACCTCTATGGTTCACCTTGTGCCCAGCAGAGTGAACTACAATGCCTGCGAAGTGGCTGAATTAGTGTTTGACGAGGTATACAAATACCATGGGCTCCCTAGATCAATCATTAGTGATAGGGACGTGGTCTTCACAAGCGCATTCTGGACGGACCTTAACAGATTGCTCGGTGTAAAGCAGCACATGTCGAGTGCGTATCACCTGGAGTCGGATGGAGCCACTGAGAGGGCCAACAGAACGATGGTTCAGCTGCTGAGGTCTGTCATCAGCCCCAACTAAACAGACTGGGTGGCGCGCTTACCGGCTATTGAGTTTGCCATAAATACGGCTAGTTCAGACTCTACCTCTCTCTCACCCTTTGAGGCTAATACCAGCCGCACCCCAAGAGCAATGGTGTGGAACAACCCCACTAAGGACGAATATCCAAGTGTAAGGGTGTACTTGCAGAAGAGGAAGCAAGCCACGATGGCAGCACACAATTCGATGCTGCAGGTGCATGTGAAACAAACACAAAATGCTAACAGGAAATGCCAACCCTGCCCGTTCAAGGAGAATGACCTGGCATACATATCAACAAAGAACCTCTCCCTGCCTAAGGGACTCGCGTGCAAGCTCACTCCAAAATTCATGGGACCTTACCACTTGCTAAAGGACTTAGGACTATGGTAACAATTCATTTTTGGTTGACTTACCCAGCAGACTTCGCCAATGGGGCATCCATCCCGTCTTCCACTCATCACTTTTGTGGATTCATCTCCCAAATGATGATAGATTGTTCCCTGGACGGATGGACAATCAGCTGTTTGAGTTCGAGGGAGAACACGAGCCTGAATGGCAGGTGAACCGCATCCTATCCCACAGCGGACCTCGGGAGGATGCTGTCTTCGAAGTGGAATGGCAGTCTGGAGATGTGACCTGGCTAACCTATGATCAGGTGTCCCATTTGGATGCCTTAGGTGAGTACCTGGACTTACTCGGTTTCACTAACATATCTGAGTTGACAGATGGGCAAGGAATGCCTCCCCGAGATGACCCGGAATATTATGTCGGGGTCGTGTCATTAGGAGGATCTAACACATATTGCAGTAACATATCTCCGTATTATACGAGTGGACGGACGTGCATAATATCCCGTATGATACGGGCCAGCGGACCATGGGCCGAGGGTAGATATATCCTCGACTGTGACGGATGGGCCGGGAGTGTTATTATTCCCGATGGAGACGGGTGGGCCCAGGTGGGGAATATGTAAAGTAGATGGGTGGGCCGATGGACATGAATTTTCAATAGACGGATCGGCCGAGGTAGTTGGATATTATGTAGATGGGTGTACCAAGGTAGATATGTATCAAATAGCCGGGTATATCAAGGGTGCTTGTTATCACATAGACAGGTGGGCCCAGATATATATCATATTAGACGGGTGGGCCGACGAATTAATATTATTTTGTAGACGGGTGGGCCGAGGGAGTGGTAAAAGATGTATTATATACAGGTGGGCCGACGGGAGACATATATTGCATAGATGGGTAGGCCGACGTGGGGGTATATAAGATAGACGGGTGGGCCCAGGAGAATGATAATTGTAGACATGATGGAGCTCAGCTAGTTGTATATCATCCAAATCAAAGGAGGTGATTATTCAAAGTCATCTAATGATGTGGTATGGCACAGAGCTTTGCAAAGGGGTGAAGTGGAAACTCGAGCGAAGTGTACCGAGTTCCAAGACCCGGGTCTCGACAAACAAATATGTGATGTCCAGCACACTTCCGATCATCTGGTATCTCATTGAGCAATGGATGATAATAGATCTTTGAAAGCCAACATCATCCAAGCCTACCAAATGCCAAATGCCAAGTTCCAACCACCGAAAATTGAGTGAAGTGTACCAATATCTGAGCCCCAACTATCGAATCCCGAAAATCGACCATCGAGTCCCGACTATCGAGTCCCGACTACCGAGTCATGAAACCCGACGCCTGACCATTGAATCCCGACAATCGAGTATCGAGTCCCGACCAACGAGTCCCGTATATCGAGTCCCGACCATCGAGACCCGAGACCCGATGCCCGAGACCCGAGACCCGACGCCCGAGACCCGAGATTCGAGACAAGTTCCAACTATGGTGTCCCGGGTATCAAAATCGAGTGAAGTGTACCGAGATCCGAGGCCCGGGTCTCGACAAACGAGTATCTGACATCCAACAGACTTCCAATCATGTGGTATTTCATTGAGCAATAGATGATAAGAGAAATAGATCTTTGAAAGCTCAGATCATCCAAGGCTCCCTTATCTGATCCTCTCAATCTCCACCCCCTTTAACACCAAAGTGCGGACATTCAGGATTCAGCTTCTGATCTCACAAGATCAATTCAATCATGGATGTTTCTTCCACTTCCGATGATGAAATAACCCTCTTGCGCACTTGGGCCCTGACTGTCACTCATGTGGCATGTGATTATACGGAACAGAAATTCAATGCAGAGAAGACAGGAGGAGACCCAGTTATACCTTCTCCAAACCTAGACACTGATCTGGTGATGGCTTGTGATCAATTGGTTGATCGGCTCATAAAGGCATATAAAAATCCCAGTGAGTCTTCCTGCAGATTCGGAAAATTCGTTTTATCAGTCAAATTGCTTCATCACAGTTCAGATGCCGATTGATATTGCAAGATATAGCAAATTGATCTCCCCAAAGGACACGGGGCGTAATGAAGAGAGAGAGGAAAAGTTGCTCGAGAGGTGTCCTCCTGGCCATGAGGGCACAAAGTTGATCGACATACCCGCGACAATTCTTGATGCATCCGGTGCCATCATCGCATGGTACCTCCCAGACGCCTTGACCGATGCCACCCAGGTGTGTTATATATATTGTGACTGGATGGATATTGAACATCAAATGGTACGTACAGAATGAAATTTGGGCGGCCTCGGATTTGCTAGCTCCCATGCTCGAACAAAGCATAAAGCTCGATGGGATTTGGCGGACTAATCAACAGTGGTTCACACCAAGCTCGGAAAATGATGTCCTAACTCCCGGATGCGTTAATTTATCTCCGGCATGGTTTCAGCAGGGGCACGAGGTAGGATCTGATGAGATGGCGATCTCGGTAGTTAAACTCACCAATCCCATAGAATCAGTCCGATCCGGAGGTATCTGCATCATTGAAGGGACCATCCTCCGAGAACATCCTCAAAGCCATTGCGAGGCCAGCAGCCATTGCCACAGCGGCACTCAGGGTGATGCATCCTGAGCAGTACTGGGCAGGGTTGCAAGCCTTTGCGAGCCTCGGAGAAAAGGCACGAAGCAAGGAACTGCCGAAGATGTCAGAGACTCTCCAGTACTGGGCAACGGTGTTTAACAGCCTCACCGTCATATGCAATCGGGAAACCCCGAATCATCGAGACCCCTCATCGATTTCCGAATGCTTCGATATTCTCACTAGCGTGGGGAATTATTCTAATGCTCGGATGAGTATGCCAAGCCTGCAGCTGGAGTTAAGGTACGATCCGGGGTGCATGATTGCATTTTCGGGAAGGATTGTCAGACACGCGGTTCATGCAGTGGAAGGGGATCGGATTGCCTGGGCATGGTATATGAGGGATGCTGTTCATGTTTATGCTGGGATTCCGTCGTGTGGATGGGCAAGGTTGGATTGGAAGAAGTAGAAAGGTAGTTACCCGTGTTAGTACCCACCTTCAAATACATGATACTAAATGTCAGGCACTCCATACTCAACATTCGGGTTTCGGGTCTTGATAGTCGGGACTCGATATTCGATTTCACCGACTACCGAGTACCGGGTTTCGGGTTTCGGTACACGGTACCCGGTACTTGATAGTCGGGACTCGATATTCGATTTCACCGACTACCGAGTACCGGGTTTCGGGGTTCGGTACACGGTACCCGGTACTCGGTGATTCAAGAAAACAACTCCCAAAATTGATGAGTGTCATGTTTTGAGTTTTGTTTCGATTTGTTTCGAGTGTCGAATCTCGGGCTTCGGGCTTCGTGTTTCGGGTCTCGATAATAGGGACTCGATACTCGATGGTCGGCACTCACATCTCGGGCTTCGGGAGTCGATTGTCGGGACTCGGGTTTCAAGACTCGGTAGTCGGGACTCGATAGTGCGGATTCGGGTTTCAAGACTCGGTACCCGGTCGGTACCGTCGGGTTTCGGTACTCGGTGATTCAAGAAAGTGTCGTGGTGTTTGGAGTTTTGATTTGTTTCGTGTCGAATCTCGGGCTTCGGGCTGCTTGGGTTTTGGGTCTCGATATTGGGGACTCGATACTCGATGGTCGGCACTCAAATCTCGGGCTTCGGGAGTCGATTGTCAGGACTCGGGTTTCAAGACTCGATTGTCGGGACTCGATGGTTGGGACTCGATGGTTGGGACTCGATAGTCGGGCTGTGGGACTCGATTGTCAGGACTCGGTGGGGACTCAAAACTCGCAACTCATAGCAATGTTCGAGTTTCAAGTCTCGTCTCGAATCTTGGGCTTCGGGACTGGATATCCGGGACTCTATGTTTGGGACTCAATATTTGGAACTCAAGATATCTGGATCTCGATACTCGATATTTGGTATGCAGGACTCAGCATATAGCAATAGGTCAGATATTCGAAAGTCAGTATGTAATTTTCAGTACTTATTTCATCATGTACAGAATTTAGACATCAACATTCTGAACTGAAGGACTAGAACTACTCTGGTCCCCTTGGGTTCAATTTGGTTAGGACGGCGGTGTACATCTGAATCTCTGCCATCTTTTCACGGATGCCAGCTTGTTGATCCTCAATCACTGTCAGGAGGCGTTCCCTCATCCACCTCAGTGCCTTCAGCGTTGCAACCGAGCTTTCATCCACCTGCTCAGGAACAACAAGACGTTCGTCCTCAACGCCAGACTAGAAAGGATTAGTCATCACTCAAGGAAATTCTGTAAAAGTCTTACTAGCCAATGCTGGTAGTGACAGACACAATTAGCGAATACCTGATCCCATGGCCATAATTCGTTCGGGATGGCAGTTGATCCGGTCCACCATGGAGTACCATAGGTGGATACAATGCGGGAGGGATCCCCCAGATCTGCAACATCTTGAAACTGGCATAGGTGGGATGAAAAGATGTGGTCCGGAACCATGTTCCAGGTGAGCTCCGGAATCAACTGAAGAATATGAGCAACCGGGCTCGGAACAACCGAAATGATGTTCCTTGCAGCTGAGTACTGCAGGATGGGAGTCACAAAAGTCTGTTGGAAATGTCAGCATCGACCACCACAGTCATCAGCCTCTTACAGCTATCTCCCATTGCAGCCCGGCTTTAAAGTGCGTGATCCGAGTAGCAGATGGCTCCTGGGTGTGGGCAGCCTCCATCTGATATTGAGAGATGGACGCTCGGATGCGAGATGCAGCCATTGACATTGTAGCTGCAATATCTGCCTGAGTGAGTGTGAGGGGTCGGAACCCATTGCCGGAAGTCTGAGAATTAGAAGGGGATGTTGGGGGAGTATGCAATACAGACATGGTTAATGCAGGATTATGAAGCTGGAAATGACAATGACAATGGCAGTTGGTTCGGAGGTCAAGATATGAGCCACTGGTTGACTGATAAAAATTTTCAAACTCCGACATGGGTCGACCCGGCCAATTCCCGGGACTAAAATGTTTGGGTCAAAGTAGCTGTTTCATATCGTTGGTAAAAAAATTTCATTCATCTCGAGCATCTATAAACCCGGTCTTCAGGTCTTGAAATGCTGCCTGGGCATCCTGTGCCAGCAATGAATACATTTGGGATTGCCTTCCCGAGTAGCATGCATGACCCGGAAGGTGTTTCACCAATGATTCGCGCATCCTGTCACCCCATTGGGTTGCTTTCCACAAGAAAAAGTTACATGTCCAATCCATCTCCAATTGGACCAACATCATTTCTTCCTTCCATCGATCCCGTAGTGCCTTTGCCCGGAGCCAATGAACTCGGTAAACTTCGGATGACTCTGTCAGCTGAGCGCGGGACACATCAAGCATGCCCGAACTCACATTCCTCATTCCACGAGTGATCGGGACCCCCAAGGTCGACTTCGACTGACCAGAACCAAGCGAGGGACTCGTTTCGCTGACCTCGGGCATTTGGATCGCCGACGGCAGTGCTGATTTTGAGTTGCTCTCGAAGCAGGGGTTTGTATTTCTGAACCTGGTCTTGCCCTGGCTCCAGTTGCATCATTTGCTTCCTCGTCTTCGTATATATACTGGCATGGAGGGACACCGCCTGCTGCACCGACGTCACCTGGGACCAAGCTCGAGTTTTCAGGGCCTGGGATTTGGCTTGCCTAACTGTTGTTCGAAACAGAATCGCCTTGTTGCACAAGTGAATTCGGAGGTTGTGAAGGGAGTCATTGGCCTGCCCTTCACGAAGAGACATCTCCAGCGGAATGAGATCGTCTGCCATACAGCGTCTGCATCGATCTACCCCGAGGTTTGATGGCAATGGGATTACAGTGAGCTCAGGGGAGTTTGCCCATGTGTCAGATGTCTCGGTGAAGTCTGCCAAGTCATCATCGAGATCATCAAGAATGTCCAAGTACAAGTCTTCAGGATCATCATCTGCATCAAATCCCTCTCCGAGATGCGTAATAGCAGACCGAGTGAATCCATCTATCTGGCCTTGGAGACGATCGCGTTGCCGGGCGATGTCTAACTTCTGTGTCTCGGTAGTTCTTCTACCAATCCTTCGGACCTCGATGAGCAATGCGATTTGAGCCTCTTCAATCGCCAACCCCATTGATATCCATGTCGCCACAGACCTGCGAGCAGGTGCTGCATTTCGGGCATTACCCTCCTCTAGTAGCCTAAGCTCGATCTCCTTTTTGCTCGGTGCTGAATGCAAAATTAAATCAGACTTTGATGGAGACAAAGTCAACTAACCCTTCTTGATATTAATCTCATATACATCCATAGCCGCAGGATTATTTATTCTGCTGGACTGAGCGATCCTCTCGCTGGCTAGCCACTCTGTCTTTGAATCGCCGGGTGCTGCTTCATTGAGTATGTCGAAAGCCTTTTCACTTTCGGCAATGCCATTCTTCGCCTGCTTGTATTTTCGGCAAAGGGTCCTTTTCATGCGGATCATCTTGCAGAAATTGGAATCATTCATCTGATAATCGAGACATTCCTTTCGATGCGGGGATGACATTCCCCGAGCAGCAGGGGAAATCAGGTTGAGACGTGACCATAGGGTCTCCATGATCTCTCCATCAATCCGACCGATGCCTTCGATAAAATTCGACGCATATCGGACATAGCAGCTGTCCTGATGTCCGTGGATGTGCCACAACCCGATTCCGGGAATGATGGTCAATTCCGGAATCATTTCGAGAAATCGGCTTCGATCCACCCGAACCCGAAAGTGCTTGTTGTATTGACAGTTGATATCATAGAAGGTGACCGCCCTGGTGATGCCTTCCATGTTGTGCCGGGCAGCCTCACAAAGGGCATAGTCCATGTTCATTTGTCTGCGAATGATGCATGGTTAACTCGTGAATATCGAATGGCTGGGTCGGCTTGCCTTTCGCCTTTCTGAAAATCTACCATCGAGTGAGGAACAAAGCAACCGTGTCTCGCACAGGCTACTCCCCCGATGCCCGTGGATTCCAGCTTGTGCCGAGCCGCATTTGCTTGATTTACTGCCCGGTGATTGTTGCAGCTTGATTTTTCTAAAGTGTCGGCAGCCTCTGCAAGATGCGTGTTATACCTGTCCTTTCCCACCATGAATCCCAACCCATCTGACAGCCAAACTTCATCAAATGGCTTCATGGGATGCAGGTGTTCAGCTTTGAAATTTCCATCCATAACAAATGACCGGGTGTATTTCCACCTTGGAGTTGTTATTATCGCTGAGGTGACTTCGGTATCGAGGAAGACTCACTCATCAAGTGATTCATCCCCTGAGAAGGACACATTAATCCCAGGCTGAGGACATGCCGGGCAAAATAATGCGAGATCTCCTGCATTCGGGCTGTCGGAACAATGGCCGAAGCCATGCCATTTCATCGTCTTCAACTGCCTCCACTGTCGGGCGACTCTCATGAGCTCTCGGTATCGGTCCTTGCCCCATGCCTTGTCAATATAATGTCCGTTAGATGAGAGAGACATGGCATTACCGGTACAAGGTGTGGAAACATCCTCGAGGTCATTCGCCGGAGCTTGCTGTAATAGTTCATTGCCGAGGTCCCACATTCAAGGTTGTCCAGTAGAAAATCATCGAGAACCCTGAAGGTGAATAAAGTCTTCGGCTTGTTAAATGAAGCGGGGAAAAATCCATGTCGAAACATTTGAAGGTCTGGACTCATGGCATTTGGACAATCGCAGCATCGAACCCGGAGGCGATGAACTCCGGACTTGTCAATGATGACCATGGTGTTTTCCTTCGGCTGGAACTCGGGTCCCGACACAGATGGTAGATCTTCAGGCTCAAGCTGGTCTTCCGGTTCGTCTTCTTCGAACAAGTCCCACCTATCCGTAAGTACCGGACATTGTTTGCCCTCATGACCGAGGTGTATGACGAGTCCGACGTGAGCGAGACAACTTTGCTCAAAGAATTGACCATTCCATTGACTGATCCAATGGAAGGGATTGCAAAGATGTTGACTTCTGCAACAGCCAGTGCAATAGAGTGGCTCCCCAAGACAATCTTGACATTTGTAGACCCCATCCTGGTCGCAGACGACGCATCTCCTATCTTCTGGTGGAGCTTCTCGATCCAGGAGGTATATGCAGATATGATTTCTGCCTTGGCAGCCATTGCCTGAGGTAGTCATTCTGACTCTGGATTTGTTATACTTAGCTATCATTTGAATTGCAATGCAACATTTTACATGAACTTGCCATGGTTTTTGGGAGTTGCAAA
>NW_024540948.1:0-13562 GCF_016647625.1 Suillus subalutaceus
GGGCTTGTTATTATCCCCATGTCTGCTCGAGAGGATATCCTGCCACATCATGCTCTCCTCTCCAGACTCCGATCCTTGTTCCCAATGCCTCATAAGTTCTTAGTCATTTGTCGCTCGACCAGCCAAATAAAAATCATTCCAGTCCTGCTCAAATCTTCCTAATCTTTCTCCTGAGTCGTTTTCCCCGACCCTAGATCCCGATAATCTGAGGAAGACACGTCTCCTAATCTGGCGATGATCCGTACCTTCAATTTGCATTTTCGGCAACGGTGCGCTCACACCCAGTTTCTAGTCCCAGTAGTCATACTCACAGATTGTTGTAGTGGTCATTTCAAATGAACGGCATATACTATGCACAGGCTTCTTCCACCACGAACCATAAGTGCTGACGGTCTGCCAAGGTGAAGTTAACGTCGTCGCTGTGTTATGTTTTGTGTATATTTTATACCGCTCAGATACATCCAGACATCCTGTTCGCGTTCTGAATCTTCCGGTAACATTATTTATCTGCCAACTAGTACAGGTTATCGGATTTTAAATGAGGTGTTGTATCGAAGTCAGGCAGATGACGTGGATGGTGCATGCGTGCGGTGCGAGACTCGTGGGGTTCGGGATGACAGTAATGGGGAAGGAAAGGTGCAGACGAGTGTTTCCGGATGCGAGAGCGGGTAGTACTTTCTCGCGGATCTCAGGTAGTGATGACAATCCTGATGGCCTGACGCTTCTGAAAGGTTGAATGAACGCTACCCACACGCTACCCACACGCTACCCACACGCTACCCACACCAATTAGGCCCCACTATGTGGACCATGGTTTCGTGTCAATGCACGGCCGTCTGAGCGTAGCGCAGGGATAATAACGTCAAGCAAGACCTTCAAGTTGTCAGGGACGTGGGTTAAAAGAGTCAATGCTGCGCCCCTGTTTGCGCTTCACCAGGGATCTTATCTTGCTAAGTATTCAATCTTTGTGGAAAACGATACAGGACACATTTTACTTGTATTGAGAGCAAATATGACCGATTTAACCTCAGGGAATTTTTTTTGAAATCTAATTGTGTCCATTGAGGATGGTGTTCTATGTAGGACATGTTTAAGGATGTGGATCTTCTCTGCTTTCGCCTGGAATGTATCATATCCGCCCAAGTGCCAATGCTGAACCAAAAAATGGACTTGGACTAATGCTCCTTCCAGAGTTCCGTTGATATCCGCAGGTGCGACAGGTTTGTCCTTCCTTGAAAACTGGGAGAGGAAGAACGTGATGAGAATATTTGATGTGAGCAAATTCGTCCTCGTAAGCCGTTGGCATGGGCCAATTCTCTGTAGTGTCACCCATGACTGGTGCATCTGGAAGGCGTTTGACTAGTCATCAGGAAATCACGAGATCACTTTTACCCACTTAAGTACCACTTTTCATACGACTTAGCGAGCACCATCGCACAAAGTCAAAAAAGTAGCACGGACTTTTTTCAGTAGATCTCACTACTCAAATTCTACTTATCCTCAGCTTTTTCACACTTATTTTTTGGTGGACGGATTGAAAAAAGCACGATACTGAGCATTGAAAGTTGACCACAATCAAAAAAGGGGTCCAAAAGCATGAAAAAGCAACTAAAAAGTAGTCCAGAAGAATGCAGGAAGCTCGCTGAATGTGTGGATTTGTGGGTAAGTATGGCTTCAATGATCGGAGTGGGGGCGGGGGAAATGCAGCATGGATCTATTAGTGTGTAAACGGTTACTGGTACTAAGCACAGAGAGCATGGGATGGAACAAACAGCCAATATTCTGCCGGTGTCAGATGAGTCAGTAGTTGTAGAGCGCATGACGAGGAAAAAATACATACAAAGCAGGGCACGCCCACACTTGGGGTTTCAGGTCCTCGGCAGGAGCATTCTTGAGCTTCTGGATTGCCTCCTGGCGCTGCCGCACCATGGCGATGGTGTCTATTGTATACTTCAGCCCCCGCCTTGCGAGCGATTGGTAATAATCAGTCGTCGCCGATCCACAATTTGCCTCTGAAAATGCCGACATGCCAGCATCCTTGTTACTGGATTTATTGCGTTTTGAAGGTATCGTTCTGCGAGGTTTAGTACTGCCCTTCACACTACCAGTGGCTATGCTTTGGTCATTGTCGAGAGCCTTGGGCTTTGCAACAAAGTTCAAAGCACGTTCGAGCTATAAAAAAATGATGGTTAGTTAGAGTTAGAATATTTTAATAGGACCTACTGAGGCAGCACATGCTGCAATCACGGCCTGCATACCCTGCAATTGCAGATCATCCGTGTTGATCGCAGGCACGTCGAGGAACCCAGCAATTGCCATTGAGATGAGTGGCCTCGATCAATTTCCAACATAAATTCAGACCGGTAAATCTGACCTGGATTGCGAACCTCTGGGTCCTCGTAGAGGAAGGCCCACTCCTGAAGAAGTTCAGCTGCCAGCGTTTGTTTGAAGTTAGCGTCTTCGTCCTCGTCCTCGTCCTCATTATCTTTTGAGGTAGCGAGAAAATCCGCAACAAGGGCAATGGCCGTGGATCCAAAATTACTGTGCCAGGAGCAAATGCGCTGATTCACCTTTAATCAGAGATGAGTCAGAGTTAAAAAATATTAGTCTGAAGGTAAGAAATAGAAGACTTACCAGACCAATGATAGGGCCGCGCAGTTGAACCTTATGATTCATTCCTGGATAAGCAACATCGAAGATGGCCTGGAGCGCTGGGAGGAGTTTCTCGGTCTCAATGGACCAGAATTAGGCTGAGCGCCTGCCCACAGAAAGACGGTGGGGATAAAAAGACCTTCGCCACATACCATCCTCCAGCATAAGTGGGGGAAGATCAGTGTTTTCGCCACTGGTTTCCACTTTCGGCTTCGTCATCATGTCAGCGGACATCACACTGGGCTCAGGTGATACCGGAGCATCCATCTTCTTGGTAGCTGGTTCCAACTTGATTTCTTGGGCGGGTTTCGCATTCTTGCAGACCATTACACTAGTCTATCGAGAACCTCAGTATCGATGATAAATTAGATATGAACTTGAAAAAAAAATTTACCTTTGAAGTGACCCGTGCTGGCCTCAGCCCCAGGAGACATGAAGTGAGTGGCATCGAGTACCATTGCATCAAAAGATGCATCTGCATTATCCTCGCCAGCCACGTTTGAGTCCTCTTCAGACGAGGTAATTAAGTCGACTGCCTCGATTGGCCGCTTTGAGGAACTACCAGTGCGAGTTGACTGGGCCTGTTCTAGAGCAAATTGCACTATTTCAGCTTGCTGAGTGAAGGGCAATAGATTGAATGGCGTCGACAACCGGCAGTATCTCGGAACTGTTGTCATCTTAATGTTCAGCGATCTCACCAAGATCGCCACGACACTCTAAAATTGTCAATGCACATTGAATCATGTCAAAATCGATGTTGTTGAATGCTTACCTGCATCTGCTCCCAGGCCT
This sequence comes from Suillus subalutaceus, assembly GCF_016647625.1. Taxonomy (NCBI): domain Eukaryota; kingdom Fungi; phylum Basidiomycota; class Agaricomycetes; order Boletales; family Suillaceae; genus Suillus; species Suillus subalutaceus. The sequence continues at coordinate 3,445 of NW_024540948.1, forward strand.
TTCCTTTTGTGTTGGCCACAAAATGCTCTTTGAATTCGTTGTTGTTGTCTTCTTCGTCATCGGTGTCGATGTTGATGTCGTCGTCTCCATCTTCATCCAATGCGGGAGCATGTGAAGTCTCGGATGAGTCTGTCAAAGAAAGAGGCGGATCCTTCGTGAGTGAGACTGTGGTTGCAACAGTTTGGCTTGATTTTGCTGATGAGATACCCAGAGAGTCAACAGAAACAGTTTCAGTGTGAATGCTGTGAACAGGAAAAGGTTTTGCAGCAGCCTTTGGCTCAGGTTCGAGGTGAGTGCGCCAATTATTAACCTTGCCCGTCAGACTGTATTTCTTACTTCTGAGCCCCCAAGTAAGGGTCATAAAGCGAAGCGTAGACTCTGTAAGCATCAATAGCATGGTGGTGAGAAGATTACTGACGGGTTAAGATTTCCTTTCTTGTCGCTATCAGCTTTCCCTTGAACCAGATCGCTATCAATGATCTGCCTTGTAGCCGCACTTATGGCTTCTCGCGATACTGTAGGGGTTGACCTTCTTCTTCTTCTTCTTCTTCATCTTGACTTCCTCATTCCCAGCCGCCTCATTTTCAACCACCTTGCCATTGCCTCCACCCACACTATCAACTGGGTGCTGACCGCCTGCGCCTTGGACTTTGGCTTGTGCTGGGGGAATGGAGGGGTGCTCTAAGGCAAGCTCATTAGTTTCATCTTGCCGCTTTTCCTTCTTCTTCACTGGTCTAGCGCGGGGTTTTACCGGTTTTGCCCTGCTGGTCGCTTCAGCCACCTGCTCCACCTGCATGGCAGCCTCAATGCCTGCAATTCGATCAACTCCACGCTGCAGGGCAGCTTCCTTAGCGGCCTGGGCTTCGAGAGCACGGCCTTTGTCTTCTGCAACCTGGGCTTTGGTACATCGCTTCTTTTGACCTTCGAGAAGCACAAGTCCAGGGTGTCGAGTCGCATTTGCAGGGTGTACGGCGAGGGGAAATGGGGGGTGCCATAGTGGTTATGGGGGGTAGGAAATAGCAGAAGAGAGCGTGGACCTCGATACTAAAAGGTAAGAGTCGCAAACTGCAATTTTCTAAGTGTTAAACCCAAACAAACAACTCTCCAAAACGTAGTACTACTCAATACCTCACGCCATTTTCTAAGTCCGCCTATACTTCAGCACAACGACAACAGGGTGTGGCTGCTGCACCAGAGCAGGTACTGGCTAGCCTACCAGCAAACTTTATCCCCGACTCCAAATACCATTAACTCAAGTGCCGGTACTGGCCATCCTACTGACGAGCTCTCCCCAACTTTATCCCCGACTCCAAATACCATTAACTCAAGTGCCGTACTGGCCATCCTACTGACGAGCTCTCCCCAACTTCATCCCCGACTCCAAATACCATTAACTCAAGTGCCGGTACTACTGGCCATCCTACTGACGAGCTCTCCCCAACTTTATCCCTGACTCCAAATACCATTAACTCAAGTGCCGTACTGGCCATCCTACAGCTCTCCCCAACTTCATCCCCGACTCCAAATACCATTAACTCAAGTGCCGGTACGGTACGGCCATCCTACCGATGAGCTCTCCCCAAATTCATCCCCGACTCCAAATAACATTAACTCGAGTACCAAAGTCAGCACCCGCCGTTCTTCCTGCTTCTGCCCTCCTACCAACAAGCACCCTCCTCCCCTCCAAATACCAACAACTCATGTCCCAGACTGACTCAGATCCTACTGATGAGCTCTCCCCAAATTCATCCCCGACTCCAAATACCATTAACTCAAGTGCCGGTACTGGCCATTCTACTGACGAGCTCTCCCCAACTTCATCCCCGACTCCAAATACCATTAACTCAAGTGCCGGTACGGTACTGGCCATCCTACCGATGAGCTCTCCCCAAATTCATCCCCACTCCAAATACCATTAACTCGTAGTACCAAAGTCAGCACCCCCGTTCTTCCTGCTTCTGCCCTCCTACCAACAAGCACCCTCCTCCCCTCCAAATACCAACAACTCATGTCCCAGACTGACTCAGATGCAAGTCACCCGCGCCGCAAGCCAATCGGTCTTTGTATCCCTTGCACAAAACAAGGGTGCAACCGCTGGTTTAAGAATCGGTCAGGGTACACACACACAAACGCTAAGCACCCCGTGTTTCCTACATCGAGTCAGCCATCCAGGCCTTTTTCGCCAAGTCCTGGGCTGCCTGACACCATGGATTTGGGTGATGCTGGCGCTATGGACTTTGGAGATGATGGAATCATGGACAACAACGATCCTGCGCAACAAACGGCTGAATTTTTGGCCCTGGCGCTGGCTGTACAGAAACTATCACCCATTTTTGTCCGGTATGTGTTTTCTCATTCAATTTCTCTCGAATGTTATCTTATTCGTAATCTACAAAGCTCAACCTTGTGATCTGGAAGGCAACTTCCTTCCACCAGGAACCTCACCTCCGCCACTCACTGACAAGGCACCAGATGACTGGACACCCTACAGAAGCCGGGTAGAGTTCGAGCTTGCCGATTATCTGTTCACGAAGAATCAGACCCCCGCACATTCTATTGACCATTACTCAATATCTGGCAGCTTCGCTTATACACGCCGGTAGCAAATCAACTATATTCTCAGATCACCGCAGCGTCTATAAGGCAATCGATAACACTCCTTCGGCGATAAAATGGGAATCGTTTACTGTCAAATATACTGGTGATATTCCAGAGGAAGGCACAGCACCATGGATGGCAGATAGCCACGAAGTGTGGTTCCGTGACCCCCGCGAAGTCATTCGCAATATGCTCGCTAACCCTGATTTTGCTGCGGAGATGGACCTTAGACCTTATCGCGAGTTTGCAACCGAGAATGATGAGCGCCAGTGGAAAGACTTTATGTCTGGAGATTGGGCTTACAAACAAGCGGTACGTGTATTGTTTTCTTTATTGTTTTTAGGTTTGACGTGCATCTACAGGACATTATCTCTGAAGATACTGATACTCATGGCTCTACATTCGTGCCTGTGATTCTCGGGAGCGACAAAACAACGGTTTCGGTCGCAACAGGACAAAATGACTATTATCCTCTCTATGCATCTATTGGAAACGTCCGAACAAACGTGCCGTGCGCATCGCAATGCTGTCGCTGTTGTAGGGTTTTTTGCAATGCCGAAAAGTAAGTGCTCGTTGATTCTTTATTCTATTGTCCTTACGTCTCGCACAGCTACCAAACAGCATGCCGAGACAAAAGAATTCCGAAGGTTTCACCGGCAGTTGTTTCACTCCTCACTCTCATATATTCTCAAGAGCCTGAAGCCCGGTGTAGAGACTTATCCTGAGTAGCCTCACAATGGCATATATTGCAACATAGTCGAGTCTACAGTAATATGCATGCAACGCGACACTTGCGCGATAAACGCGACGTTCGCGCGACGCACGCGACATAGGCGACACTTCCGCGACTTGCGCGCGCTTTAGGCGAACTTTCCCGCGCCTAAGCGCTATAGGGCACCTGACTTCCCACTGTGTTTTCCCATGTCCAACCAAGTTCCCAGGTATGCATTTCTCCATTTATCATTTATTCCATTATCGTACCATGTTTATTTTCACTTGGTACACATTTACACAACACACATTACCACGGACACCATCATCATAGACAGTCACCATCTCCGAGTTTTTATTATGTTTTGAATAAATCATCGCAAGCCCTAGTAGCAGTTAGCTCTAGTGGCCATATCCGCATCAGTTGTCTTATCAGCATCTCAGTACACGTCTTAACATCTCACTATCGCTCGCATACCCTTTCACCCAGTTCCGCTTTCGACGCGCGACTTTCCCGCGCTTCGCGCGCCTATAGCGCCTTTGTTCCCGCGCTTTCGCCTTATCACGCGCTTTGCGCATTCCCCCTAGAGTTGACCAGTGGATATTTGCTTTCTCCGCTTCCCCTAAGGGACGAACATATCGCACTCATATTTTCCTCCCTTCAACAATTATATCAGCTGCACCCTCAGCTGAGTTGAAGATCCTTCACCGCATGACAACGCCTGAGGTCGCACGTTTTGGGGACGGGCACTATCGCCGTGTCATCTATGGACTTGGGCCTTATATCGCAGACTATGAAGAGCAAGTACTACTTGCATGCATAGTTCGAAAGTGGTGCGCTAAGTAAGTAAATTTTCCGATGATCTATTGTATTTGTTCTGATACTGAAATAGATGTCTTTCACATTCCAAGGCCCTTGACGAGATCAATATCCTTCGCTCAAGACGTCATGTAGATGCACTCATTGAGGAGTGCGATTTCGATACTCTGTGGGCGGAGTATGGTGTAATTGCCGTCCTCGTGGTATGTCAATTGTTCACCTTCAATAATGCTTAGTACTGACTCGTTTGCAGCTGTTACGAACGATTTCCCTCGCGCTGACATCCACGAGTTACTCGCACCCGACCTTCTCCATCAAATCATCAAGGGGTCATTCAAGGATCATTTAGTTGAATGGGTTGAGAGATACCTCTTGCAAGAGCACGGAAAGACACGGGCTAACATCATCCTCGATGATATCGACCGACGGTACGTTTCGTCAATCTTAATTTTGATTTTTTCTTAATGTTTCATAGAATTGCAGCAGTTCCTCCTTTCCCTGGCCTGCGCCGATTTCCACAAGGACGTCACTTCAAACAATGGACCGGTGACGACTCAAAAGCCCTTATGAAGGTATACTTGCCCGCAATTGAGGGTCATGTCCCTGAAGATGTCGTGCGCGCATTCAGCGCCTTTCTCGAGTTCTGTTACCTTGTCTGACGCAACGTACTCACGGAGAAGTCCCTCAAGGAGATTCAAGATGCACTCACTCGTTTTCACCAGTACCGTGAAATTTTCAAGACCACCGGAACAGTGACGACATTTTCGCTTCCACGACAACACTCGATGGTACACTACGTCCATTGTATTCGGCTCTTCGGTGCGCCAAACGGCCTATGCTCTTCAATCACGGAGTCGAAGCATATTAAAGCCGTCAAGGAACCTTGGAGGCGGTCCAGCCGATATAACGCACTCGGTCAGATGCTCCTGACCAATCAGCGTCTAGACAAATTGACAGCATCGCGTGTGGATTTCCGCACTCGTGGGATGCTTGCAGGTACCTGCTTATCATCCTTCTTGCAGCACTTGGTACGTGTTATTTCTGTCTTTTTTTACTACCATCTAATCACTATCTTTGTTGCTAGAACCATCAGCAGATGTACCTGCGCAGGCCGAGCAACCTGTGCCCACCAGTGCAGAAGAGCACGATTCAAACCAACAGGAGCCACCTATTGTGCGCGAAAGCGCCAGCATACCTGACGTCGACGTTATTGCCGATTCCGAGGATATCGATGCACCAATGTCAGTCCTTGCGCACATTCAACTGGCCCGAACATCTCGTAAGTCATTTTTTCATTTGCGTCTCAATATACTAAGTGCTATTGGTACAAACAGAAGGGAAAAAGCGCGCCCAGACCATTCCTGCATTGGCCAACGAGCTCGCTATCCCTCACTTAGCTGATCTTGTTCGAGACTTCCTCTCGTTAACAACTGTATCCGGAAATGCGCGCCGCAGAGATTCCCGAAAGCATTATGGACTGCCCTCGTTACGAAGGAAGGATTCGAGTGTTCAATTCCGCAGTGTCAACGTTCTTCGCACCAAGCGACTTGAGTGGCATTGGTGGGATGAAACGCGAGCACATTCGTGTGTCTCCCAATTGGAGAAACGGGCACACACGCAAAGACTGCGTGTTTGTTATTACTGATCCAAATATTCATGGAATGCGGGGCATGGATGTTGCCCGGGTACTGACATTTTTTTCGTTTCGGCTCAGAGGTGGATTTTATCCATGCGCGGTTGTCCGGTGGTTCAACCGAGTCGGCAACGCACCAGATGATGAGACAGGCCTATGGATGGTGGAGCCATCTTCTATCAATGGCCACGCGCACTTTGCAGTGATTCACGTTGAGTCAATTTTTCGGTCTGCTCATCTTATTCCTGTGTATGGTATTGAACCGCTCCCCATGGCCATTAAATCCCACCATGTCCTTGATATATTCACCCTCTTCTACGTGAACAGATACGCTGACCACCATGCCTTTGAAATAGTTTGCTAGTGCTCTTACTTTTCTCTTCGTCGTTTGCTTTTTTCCTACTTATAACTTTTTTCTAACTTTTTCACTTATGTTATCATTCAATTTCATGAAGTTCTCGCATCCGAAAAATAAGCGTGAAAAAGTGACCATGAGCAATTTGTCTCTTAATTAAGTGCCGAAAAAGCTAGAAAAGTGAACTCGTGATTCCTGATGCAACGTCAGAAAAGCGGAGAAAAGTAGGATGAGTCTGATTATACGTCATTTTGAGATTTTGAGATGTTTGACGTGGCTTCAATCGGTGTCGTACTCTCTGGATGGGAGAAAACTAGCAGCACCGACACATCCAGTGCACTCTGCGCCCTATCACACTTATCATTAATTGCAGTGCAGTCCATTCTCAAACAGTGCGAAAAGCCAAAAACAAGAGGAGGGAATCTGCTTTTGAGCTTGTGGCAGCTTGTGACAAGGAGACGTTATGGTTCTTGTGCGAAGCTGCGGCACTCGTAGAGTGTTCGCACGAGAGAGACGATCAAGAGTAGACTTAAGGATTCGAATGAGATAACTGTCCGAACTATAATGTATTCAGTCAGGGAAAGATTAACTGCTCTGACAGTAAGATCAACGCTAGTTTTATACTGTAGAGCTATGAAACTGAGGTAATCAAAAGGAAAGCTAAAGAATGCGATAGAACTAAGTGCGTGCCAACGAGGATATTGCTGATGGAAACCAATATCCAAGGATGGCTTTTACAGATCGTAACAGAAGCTTTTCGCGCTTATGTGGGAAAATAAGTGAGGAGGTTAAGGAACGGTTTCTGGTAACCTGTTATCATTCGCGGACCTTTCTCGGTTCCTTCGAACGACTTCAAACCCTGAGCAAACAAAGTCCGGACACCCTCACGTCATTCACAATGAAAAGACCCCAGACTCTGCTTGACATCTTGCAGTATATAATCCTCAACTCCCCACTGCCCACACGCCGGCTCCCGCCCTCCCCAACCCCGCGCTACTGTCTTTTCCTTGTTAGCGTCTCTCTTCTGAGTCGTTACTCCTGTCGATGACGTGGCACTTACACCTCGTTAGGACATTGTGTTATTTGTATCCTAGCATCTAGTACATCAATGAATACAATTATATGATGGATAGTCTTATACACTGAGTGCGCGTATCCAGCTACCGTAAAATAAAGCGCGCCTCGAGTTCTGGAGCAGGATGAGAGCGGTGGAAGTTACGGAAGAATGGAATTTGGTACGATGAAGTGCATATGCGATAAAATGGGGGAGCTTTACTTGTGAGTAAGAAGGGGGGTACTTTGGACAAGCGAAAAATGGGTAATGAAGAGCACACAGCCGCGAAGCCTGCTCACGGCCGTAAAATGGTCAGAGTGTCTTGTTGTAGGTTGAGTAGACTGAGGTTTGGGTGGCGCCTAGTATCATCATCCACAGTGCGCCATCCAGAGTACTGAGCTGTGAGACGGTAACATCGGGGAAGTGGAGTGGAACGAGTCAGTGCAGTGATATGATTGTGTATAGTATGCCGCGGCCGCAGATACGGCTCCGGTACAGCGATACTCCTCTAATATCTGGTCGAAGGGCATTAACAAGCGTGCAGGATGCGTTGGCGTGAATGGTATGGTTATTTGAGGCGCTGGTTGCTGCAGTGCACCACGATGTGTGGTGTAATGTTGGGAGCCGCAGTGCTGAGCCTGGTGTCCATTGCCTGCAGGCCGTGCCACTGAATTTTGCGTGACATGGCGGCGCAGCAATAGGGCTAAATCACTGTTAGATTTGAACGGCGTGAGTGAAGATGCACGATAGGTATGAGTGGAATCACGATCACGAGTGCCAATGCCCAGTGACGCGTGAATATCAATGCTCTGCGCCAGTCGATCGTCAAAAGCGCGTCCTCTCCAGCTTTTCCTGTACTTCGAAGGTTTAGTATTGCGGCTCCAAGTCCAGCAGTGGTGCATCCCCAGCGAGGCAGTGCCATCCATAATATGTCTATTCGTCGTCGCCATCGTCGTCGTCGAATCACAGGTAATAGTATTCCCTGTCCATGTCCGTATTTGAACTCTGTCACACAACACAAATGCTACCATAGCTGCGCATGCGCGACAACTCCGCCGCGCATCTGCTCGGTGACGGCCACCACATTAAGCCGAAGCGAAGATGTTAAATAGGGCCTGGGGTCTTTTCATTGTGAATGACGTGAGGGTGTCCGGACTTTTTGCCCTCAGGGTTTGAAGTCGTTCGAAGGAACCGAGAAAGGTCCGAATGATAACAGGTTACCATGAAGTCGTTAAGGAATGTGTGAATAAATTTTACTGATGCACGCTCCGACGGACTGCTACATCACATAGGTTTGTCACATTCAACACATCAAGGCTCCGTGTCAATGGCACGTCAACATCACATAGGTTCGTCACATTCAACATGTGGTCCCTACTCTAAACAACAAGCTGAACTTAACTTATCAGTCCTTATTGTGAATTGGCTTCGCAAGGAAACATCTTGTTCCACGCCAAATTGCCGCTGGTTGACATTGCTTCACAAGATAGATCTTACTAGGTGGCAGTAGTACGCTTGGCATTGACCTTGCTTCGGTACTAGTAGGTAACCTCTTGTTCCACGCCAAATTGCCAATAGACCTTGGTTGACAAGGTACTAGCTGGCTATCAGCTGGAATTGCGGGTATATCAGTTCGAAAGGGGACTTTAGATGGACTGAGTTCTCCTACATAAAGAATAGTATTCAGCATGTGGTAAAGGCAAGACGTCTTCCTATTCTCCCCTTCAGATCTATCTGAGCCCATACTAGTATCACATCCTCACGAACAATGCGTTTTGCCTTTGTCCTCGCCGTCATTGCAGCTTTAATATCTGCCGCTGCCGCTGCCACTGGCGAGAGCTCACAATGTCCAATCCTCTGCTCAAGTGATGACGATTGCAAAACCTGCCATTATGGGCCGAATTGTGTGAGTTTGGAGTAGTTTGTATTTAACAAAATAACTCACCCGCGGTAGCTTTTCTTCAGATGCTCCAAACATTAGGTTTGTAGTGAGACTGAGGGGATGGTTTTCCTGATGCAGAATCGAAGTCTAGAACCGCAAGCACAACCGTCATAGAAGTCTTTCATCAGTTTCAGTATTTTCGTTTAGATTATCACTGGTAAGTACTCTACCTACTGAGTATTCAACCGCACTCATCTGTAAAGTTCCCTTAGAATTTCTCCCAATCAAAATAGGCTGGTATCTGGTTGTCATTGCGCGACATTATATTCTACATTGTGCCACCATCTTAACTTCTACCTGCCAACGTCAGAAAAACAGAGACAAGTAGGACGAGTCTGATTATACGTCGATTACCAGCCACTGAGAGCTAAAAACGTATGGTTGGAACTTGAAACGAGGAGCGAATCACCGTACTAGGCCACATAGCCTATCGTGATACGGTGGCTCACCAGCACTCCCAGTCATTACCTCGGACCGACAAAACAGTCTCCATCGCTTGGACTCGGACTTTGCACGGATCCAGAGTTTCCGCGCGAGTAATAGTAATCATGGGAATTCTGCATCGTTGGCCCAATGTTCTAGCTCGGTGCAAATCTCAGGCCAGCCTTCGCAGTCTCCATTGGTCCATTGGACTAGCTCATCATAATGCTTGCAAGTTAAGATCGTAAATGCAGGTTTTGCCATTTTATTACGTAGCGAGGCACGAGCGGAGGAAATAGAGTCAAGTCTTTGAACGAACAACAAACGTGGCGTTCGCACCTCTTGTTTCTCTGCTGCGACGACCCCGATGCTCAGTCTGCCGTTTGTATTTCCGGTTTGGGGATACGTCTCTAGTGAAATACTGGAGGATAGTGCTCAGGATCATATTGACTCACAGCGAGACATTTGCAAGTGCATGGCAATATGCGTTTGGAAGAGGGGGACCGGAAAAATATACCTCGGACCACTCCGACTGGACGAGCTGGCCTCGGTGTCGTACTCCTCTGGATGGGAGAAACTAGCAGC